>NW_026694225.1:15000-300141 GCF_021218885.2 Marmota monax | reverse complement strand
TATATATATATATATATATATATATATATATATATATATCCAAACTTGCATCTCTTGCATGAAGCCAACTAGAACATTGTCTACAGTCTTCTTAATGTATTTTTAAATGTGAACTGCTGATATTTTACTAAGGACTCCAGGGTCTACATTAATCAGTGATATTTTCTGTAATTTTTTTCCCTTGATGTGTGTTTATCTGGATTTAGTATCAGAGTGATACTAACTTTATGAATGAATTTGGGAGTGTTCCTTCTCTTTGTGTTTCACAGAATAATTTGAATATATTAGCATTTATTTCTTCTTTAAAGATCTGGTAAAACCCAGCTGAGAATTCATCTTATCCAAGGCTTTTCTTTGTTGAAAGTCTTTTTATTACTGCTTTAATATTATTCCTTGATACTGGTCTGTTTCAGTTTTCTGTATTCTCTTGTTTCAATTTGGGTAGGCCATAGTATCTAGAAATTTGTCTATATCTTCTAGATTTTCTCATTTATTTGAAAATGTTTTCAAAATAGTTTCTTTTACTTTCTTTCCTTTTCCTTTTCTTTCTTTTTTTTTTTTTTTTGGTAACAGGGATTGAACTCAGGGACATTTAACACTGAGTCACATCCCCAGTCTTTTTTGTATTTTATTTAGAAACAGGGTCACAGAGAGTTGCTTAAGTCCTTGATAAATTGGTGAGGGTGACTCTGGATGTGTAATTCTGCTGCCTCAGCCACCATAGCTGCTGGGATTAAAAGAATGCACTACCTTGCTCAGCTCAAAATACTTGTTTATACCTCTGGATTTCAGCTATGTCTATATCTTTCTTTTTTTTATCTTTAGTGTTTTTGGTTGGGGTCTTGTCTTTCTTTTGCTTAGTTTGGCTAAGGTTTGATCTTGTTTATTTCTTCAAAGAATTAACTTTTTGTTGCATTGGTCTTTTGAATTATTTTTTATTCTAAATTCCATTAATTTGATCTCTGCTTTAATGATTTCCTGTTGTCTATGGATTTTAGAATTGGTAGTTTTAAATTTCTCATATGACCCATTTCTCATCTGAAGGGTATTATTCAATTTCCACATGTCAAAATGATTTGTTTTTTATTGTTTTGTCAATTTAGAATTTATCCTATTACAATAGATTGAGTACAAGGAATTATCTCTACTTTTGTGTATTTTATATAAGACTTGATTTGTGCCCCTAAATACATTCTATTTTGGAAAAGATTCCATGTACAGCTGAGCAAAAAGTAAATTCTATTGTTGAGGGAATAAAATAGTCTATAGATGTCTGTTAGATTCATTTTGTTTATATTATTCTTAATGTCTATAGTGTCATTAGTTTTTGTCTGGATAATCTATCTATTAGAGAGAGGGTTATATTAAAAACCACCTAGTGTTATTGTATTAGAGTATATCTGAGTCTTTAAGTAGTATTTTATTTATGTAATTATGTTTGGGGCATAAGTATTTAAAATTGTTATATGGCATCATTGGATAGTTCCCTTTACCAATGTAAAGTGACCTTTCTTGACTCTTCTGATTAATTTTGGCTTGATGTCTGCTTTTTTGGACAAGATAGTAGTTACTCTTGCTTACTTTGATTCTCCTTTTCATGGAATATCTTTTTCCACCCTTTCAATTTCAACCTGTGGCTATCTTTTCCTATAAGGCATATATCTTATGAACAACATATGATTGAGGCCAGTTTTAACCCAATCTGCCTGTCTTTTAATGGGAGAGTTGAGACCATTGATATTTAGTGTTTTTATAAAAATGATCATTTCCTGCCATTTTATTTCTTAAAAAAATATGAAACATTTTATGAATTTATATGCCATCCTTTCACAAGGGCTATATTAAACTGCTCTGTGTTGTTGAAAATTTAGTATATGTGCTGCCAAAGTGAACATCCACCCATCTGTCTTTAATAATATAGTCTTCCCAATAAACATTTTCAATGGTTTTTGACCTATAGATAACAACCTTACAATTTAACAGAGATTTTTTAAAAATAGCAAATTGACTATTGATAATTTAATCCACTATACATTATACTAACACAAAACTATAAACGTATTGTTATTTTGTCTGTGAATTTCCTATTGTTGCACACAACTCACAAAGATATGAAACAAGACATTTTGTAAGACATTCAAGCAAAAAAGCAAAAGAGAAAATGAGAAATGTGGATAAAGCATGTTATTATGGTTTGGATGTGAGGTGTCCCCCAAAAGCTCATGTGTGAGACAATGCAAGGTTTGGAGGAGAAATGATTGAGCTATAGACTTAATCTAATCACTGAATTAATCAGTGATATGCTTAATTGAGTGGTAATTGGAGGCAGGTGGGTGTGGCAGGAAAAAGTGGCTAATTGGGAGCATGGCTATGGGATATATATTTGTATGTGGCATGTGGAGACACTCCCTCTGCTTCCTGATTACCATGAGAGTTGGTTCCCTCTGCCAAACTCTTACACCATAATATTCTACCTCACTTTGAGCTCTGAGGAATGGAACTGGCCTTCTATGGACTAAGACCTCTGAAACCATAAGCCCTCAAATAAACTTTTATTCCTCTACCATTGTCCTGGTTGGGTCATTTGAGTCACAATGGTGAAAAGCTGACTAAAACACATGTAAATGTTAAATAATAGGATAAATGTTAACTTTATATGATCATACATAATTAATACAGATACATAGATACATAGAGGGTAATGGTAGATATTGAAGGTAAATAAAGCAAAATTATAAAATATTATTCAAAACTTATCTGAAGATGTTTGTTCTAAAAGTCAAAAATTGGAAATAATTGAAAATCAATGTAAACCTTTCCAGAGTAAAATTGTAAGAAAACACATTCATTTATAAGTACTGCTGTATTGAGAACCAGAAATTGGGTGGCTCTAGACATTGGATTTTAACCTATTCTTTGTAGTTTTCTGAGTTTTTCCTAACTGGAGTTTATTGAATCTCTTACATATGTAAATCCATGTCCTTCCGCTAATTAGGGAATTTTAACAAGTTGTTTCTCCAAATAGTCTCTTTGCCCTTTTCTTTCATCCTTCTGGGCTTCCCAAAATGTATACAGTGCAAGTCCTATAGGCTTAGACACATTTTCTCTGTTCTTTTTTATTTCTGTATCCTCTAACTACATAATTTCAATTTTCCTACCTACATTCAAGATTTTCCCTTTCTCATGGGCACTAAAAGCTGCTCTTGAAATCCTTTGCAAGTTTTTTGTTAGTTCTGTACTTTGCAGGTTGAAATTTCTGTTTGATTTGCTGTTGTAATCTGTCACTTTGTTGATATTGTTCATTTATTTATTTTTTTTGGTTTTTAATAGTTTTTAATAGTTCATACTTCCCATTCTATCCTACCTTTTATTGGTGAGCAGGGAAGCTGAGAGCCATTTCAACCAACTTTGGTTCCAGGCCGCTCCAGTCTTTGAGCCCAGGACACCAAAGGAGGAAATGTTAAATACATTACTTATTTATTTTCATTTATTTATTTTTCATTTTACTGCTTCCTTTATTTGTCCACAGTTACATTCAGCTCTTTGAACACATTGGATATGAAGTCCCTATCGAATGTGTCCAATGTCTACACGTTCTGAGGATCTGTTCTTGACAATTTTTCTTCTATCTTCCCCATTTCCAAACCCCATTGACTAGGCCATATTTTTTTTAATTTTTTGTAAGCCTGTTACTGTTATTTTTTTTAAAACTGGACATTTTTAATATTTTAATTTGGTTATTCTGGGAATTAAATCCTTTTTCCTTGCTGAGTTTTCCTGCTGTTGTTTGCTGAGGACTGCAGTCATATTGATTTAGAGACTTTACTATTTTTTTATAAGACTCCTTCCATTATCAGGTGCAATCACAGTGGTCTCTACTATTTTTTTTATGTCGGTACTCAGACAGTGACTCCTTAGAATTTTTTTTTAAACATCTGTAGTGTTCCATCCCCCTAAAAAATAAAAAAATTAAAAAAGGAAAAAAAGATATAATAAGTAGAAATCTTCTGGTCTTGTGACCTGACTCAAAGAAAGGGGACTCCTTCAATACTAAGTCAGACTGTTTACAACTCTGCCTTAATCTTCAACTACTGCTTTCAAGAAGCTCACCCAACTGCCACAAGTAAAAGCCTATGCTATTCTAAAGGCTTTTCCAACAAATTCCTGACCCTGGGAAGGTATATTTCAGGCTGGCTTTCATGATATATGAGATGGCCCTTGTGAGGTGCTTTTGCCCAAGAAAGTTTTGTCAACTTAAGCCAACTTTAGTCAAAGAAGAGCTAATAGGGTCAACTTATCATAATGGTAAGTGAAGAAGGATTTCACTGAATTTCCCCCAAATATAGTATTTTTATTTGATATTTTTTTCTGTAACTGTAGATCAAGAATCATTTTTAAAATTGTTGACTTGCAGCTAAACAATGTTTTCCAATAAGACATTGAACTTATGTTTTATGGTCACTAACTTTTCAAAGTTGCTACTTGTTTTGATGACTTGTTTCATCTTCTTCAAGCACAATAAAGCCAAGCAGTTGTAATAATTACTCATTTTATTACTATTTATTTAAAAACTCCATTCTGTATATTAATTAAGTAACCAAAAACATGAGAGAGAATTATCAAAACCGAGGTTTTAAAGTAATTGGACATAGATTAATCCTTTCCCTCCCTAACACATTCTGATATAAACTTTACTTCTGAGGGACAGCTGTTTTGCCACTTCTTATTGAATGTGTCTAGTGATGTTCTTTATGCAGAATAAGAGCACCAAAAATGTATAAGAAATTGTATTATGAGTTGACATTCACTTTTGCTTTTACCTGTAGAAGTTTCAGAAATCAGAGCATAGCCATACAAAATGAAATATCAGTAGGAGAATTTATTCTTCTGGACTTACAAATGGCTCAGAGTTACAAGTTGTAATATTCTCTTTTAATAACAATACCAGCTATACACCCTACATCCAAGGCAGCTGTTCATCCTGCCAATAATTAGATTTCTTGGTGGGGGTGATGTCCAGAGATTCAGGTGCCCATCAGATAATTGCATCTCTTTGGCCTCAAGGATGTGTTGATATCTCTCCAAAGTAGGTACCACCCAACAAATTCCCAAAGTTGCTATCAGAGCTTGACCCCAGTCATAGGAACTTCCCATTTAGAACTCTGTATCAGCCCTATTTTGGGAATGCATTGATCTACTCTTTCTAAAATAAAGTGTTTCAATAGTTCATACTTCCCATTCTATCTTACCTTTTATTGGTGAGCAGGGAAGCTGAGAGCCATTTCAACCAACTTTGATTCCAGGCCACTCCAGTTTTGATCCCAGGACATCAAAGGAGGAAATGTTAAGTAATTCGCAGGTCTTGTCATCTCTAAAGGGCACACAATCCAATAAAAATGGAAATAAGAGCAGTAAGGCATATATAATAAATATCTCTCCTTGTCCATACTTTTGGCCACCTCAGTGTACACAATTCTTTCATTTTTCATTAAGAATTGTTTATTCATTCCCATTACATTTGCAGATTACTTCATGCATAGGCAAATACATACGTTTGTTCCTTTTTAAGTTCCATCTTTTTTTTTTGTTTTGTTTTGTTTTTAGTATCCTTTTGTTATTTTGTTCCCTGATAGCTGATGAGTTTTCTCTTTTGCTTTTTCTTTAACTGTTGTTTGGTTTGGTTTGGTTTGTTATACTTTCTTTCCTTTTCTCTTCAGTAGTCAAAATGACTTGTTCCTTCTTTCTGTCTCCTCACTTTCTCTCTCTCTGTGTATTACATATAAATGTATTTTTTTTGTTATTTTCTTTCTTTACTCTATGGGCTTCAGTAGCTTCCCCTCTCCTGCTTTTTCTCATTTCACATTATCAATATTCTAAACTTTATTTGCCTCCTTTCCCTATTTTCTTTTCTCCTAATTAACTGTATTTTCACCAACTGTTTAAACTATTTAGTTTATATAATTTCTTACCCACCTTTCTTGTTTTTTTTTTTGTTATTAGTATTGTGGATGTTGTTGACAACTGATGTTTATATTAATGCACTATCTTGTTCACAACTCTTTGTTGTTCGACCTGGTTAATTTCTGACTCTGCCATTCCTGTTTTTGTAGTTATTAGTGTAATAAAGGTCATGACATGCGAGTAGTGTTTGCTGTAATGCTGTATATTGTTCACTGCTATTGTTACTATAGTTTATCTTCCCTTTTTATAAGGGACTGAGAATTCAGTTCGATGATAAGCTCACATTATGGACACTCTTTTGCTGAGGTACACTTCAACCCAGTAAAGAGACAGTGAACCTTGATACTCATACAACATAACCATGTTCAAACTTCAGCAATACTTCAACACAAAGAATTCAGGAAACAAAAATCCCAAAGCAATGACAAGACCTTTTGTAAGAATGGCTACAGGGGGACATAGGTCTAACTCATAGAATTTTGCTCCTATACCAACAACAGGAAATCACAATACCTTATTTCATATATTTTTATGTGGTGCTGAGAATTGAACTCAGTGCCTCACATGTGCCAGGTGAGTGCTCTATCACTGACCCCCAGCCCCAGCCCTCATGGATGAATTTAAAAGAATCAGTTGATAGCTTATTGGAAGAGATAAAAGCAATAAGGGAATACACAAATCAATATGGGACAAATATCCATATATAGGAAACTAAATAATCACCAGACAGACTTAGCTCGACCAAGTCTATTCCAAGATATACTTAAATGAAGTTATCAAATGTGAAATATAAAGAGAAAAGAAGATTCTTAAGGTGGCAGGAGAAAAGAAACAACACATAAGTGTGTCTCAATTAACCTGACAACATACTTTTCAGCAGAAACATTATGGGTTGGAGAGAGTGGCATGAGATTTTTAAAACAGTGAAGGGAAAATAAATTATCAACAAAAAATACTGTACCAATCAAAGCTATTCTTTGAAATGAAAAAGAGGAAAGGATGTGCTTAGCTAAATGCTGGGAGAATTAGTGACCACCAGAACTGAATGCCAAGAAATGCTAGAGGGAGTTCTTTAAAATGAAAGAAAGTGATGTTGAAGAGTAGGAAGGAAAAATGGGAAGATTTAAAACTCAATAGTGAGAGTAACCATACAGACAAATTCACAATGCCTTAATGTTGTACAGTAGTGTGTATGAAGATGGTGAGCAAAAAGAGCCAAATAAGTACATTATATGTTTACATGAAAGATGTGAGGTGAGATATTAAAAATTCAAAATATAGGGAGGAGTGGAGTACGAATGTAGTGTTTTTATTGTTATAGTTTCTTTTTATCTTAGCTTTATAATCATGCTATGTTGTAATCATTTTTAAATAACTTGTTATACTCAAAGATGTCTTTGTACCCTCAGAGGAAAAACAAAAAAATCTGTAAACAAAAAATAATAAGCAAGAAATCAAAACACTATCACAAATGAAGTAAATCGCTTAATCAGAAAAGGAGACTGTAAGAAAGTGGAAAGGATAGGAAGGAACTACATTAAAATCAGAAAAGAAGTTACAAAATGGCTGTAGTAAGTATTTGCATATTGAGACCTCTGCAGGGCCAAGGCACACAGCAGGCCTGGTACACCCCTTCCCAGGTGGGACAGACACTTGCCAGAGCCTAGTCTCTGATGCAGGACCACCCCTTCTGACTACCACGGGAGCTGAGATCCAGGCCAGAGTGCCCACACCAGCCCACCCAGGATCCAGGCTTTCAGTGGACCCAGTTCACCCCTCCCCTAGTGGGGCAGACACTCACCAGAGCCTACCCAAAGCGCAGGACCACACTTTCCCACCAGCAGACTACTGCAGTAGGTCAAGCCCAGCAGCCCAGATCCAACTTTAGCAGGACCCAGACCCAGGATGCAGTAGCATTCATTGAGGGACACCAGCATGGTCTGGAAGCCCAACACGAAGTTGAGGTACAGACAATCTGCATGGGTACTATAAGAATATAGAGAAGAAACTGTAATATCTCAGACCTACACTGCAAAAAAAGGAAGACACATAGACAACATGAAAATACAAGGGAGGAAAGTGCCCCAAACAAACCAGGACACTATAATAACAGAACCTATGGACAGCAAAGTTGATGAATTGTCAGAGAAGGGGCTCAGAAGGTTCATAATTAAAATGATCTATGAAATAAAGAATGACCTAAATTAGCAAATATAAGCAAAGATTGATCACTTCAACAATGAGATAAAAGAGCAAATATAGGTAGCAAAAGATTACTTCAAGAGAGAGATACTCTGGAAAAAAAAAACTGGAAATCCTTGAAATGAAAAATAAATGAAATAAAAAACTCAATAGAAGGCATAACAAACAGATTAGCTCACTTGGAAGAAAGAATGTCAGAAGATGAAGACAAAGCATATAATATGGAAAATATAGTTGATCACAAAGTGAAGATAGTTAGACACCAGGAACAGAAAATCCAAGAATTATGGGACAGCATCAAAAGACCAAATATAAGAGTTATTGGGATAGAGAAAGGCACAGAGTTTCCAATCAAAGCAATGCACAATCTATCAGAAAATTTCCCAAGCATAAAGAATGAATTGGAAAACCAAATACAAGAGGCTTACAGGACACCAAATATACAAAATTACAACAGATCTACAGCAAAACATATTAGAGTGAAAAAGCCTAGCATTCAGAATAAGGATAGAATCTTAAATGCTGCAACAGAGTGTAATCAGATCATATATAGGGGGGAGACTACATTGAATATCTGCAGATTTTTCAACCCAGACCCTAAAAGCCAGGAGATCATAGAACAACATATACCAAGCTCTGAAAGAAAATGGATGCCAATCAAGCATCTTATATCCAGTAAAACTAAGTTTTAAATTTGATGACAAAATAAAAACCCTCCATGATAAAAAAAGTCAAAGTAATTTACAACTAGAAAGCCTGCATTACAGAACATCCTCAGCAAAATATTCCAAAAAGAGGAAATTAAATACAATGATGAAAATCAGGAGAGGGAGGGATTACACTAAAGGAAAATCTAATCAGAGGAGAAACCAAGTCATGTTAAATACCAAAAATAAACAAAAATGATTGGGACTAAATATCATTTCTTAATAATAACCATGAATGTTAATGGCCTAAACTCACCAATCAAAAGACACAGACTAGAAAACTGGATTTTAAAAAAAAAGACTCAACAATATGCTGCCTCCAAGAGACTCATCTCATAGAAAAAGACATCCACAGATTGAAGGTGAAGAAGTGTTGGGAAAAATCATACCACTCACATGGACTGCGGAAGCAAGCAGGGGTTTCCATCCTCATATTAAATAGAGTAGACTTCAAACTAAAGTTGAAAGGTAGTATGTAGTACTGCTCAAGAGAACCATATACCAACAAGCAGCTATGTTCATTAAACCAACTCTTCTCAAGTTCAAGAGTCAAATAGACCACAACACAATAATTTTGGGTGACTTTAACACACTTCTTTCATTACTAGATAGATCTTCCAAACAAATGGTGACCAAAGAAAAGATAGAACTCAATAATATAATCAATAATTTAGACTTAACTGACGCATAGAGAATATTTCATCCTTCAATGAGAGAATATACTCTCAGCAACACACGGATCCTTCTCTAAAATAGACCATATCCTATGCCACAAAGGAACTCTTAGCAAATACAAAAAAGTAGAGATATTCCCTGCATTGTATCAGATAATAATGGAATGAAATTAAAAATCAATCATAAATAAGAAATAAAATCTACTCCAACACCAGGAGACTAAATAATATGCTACTGAATGAACAATGGGTTACAGAAGACATCAAGAAGGATGTTAAAAAATTTTAGAGGTGAATGAGAACACAGATAAAACATATCAAAATCTCTGGGACACTATGAAATCAGTTCTAAGAGGAAATTTCACTGCATGGAGTTCATTCTTAAAAGAAGAAAAAGTTAACAAATAAATGACTTAACACTACATCTCAAAGCCCTAGGAAAAGAAGAACAAATCAACACTTAAAGAAGCAGAAGACAAGAAATAATTAAAAGCAGAGTGGAAATCAATGAAATTAAAACAAAAGAAACAATTGAAAAATTTGACAAAACAAAAAGTTGTTTCTTTGAAATAATAAATAAAATTGACAGACCCGTTAGCCATGCTTGCAAAGAGAAGGAGAGAGAAAACTCAGATCACTAACATACATGATGAAAAAGGAAATATCACAACAGACTCTACAGAAATACAGAAGATAATTAGAAATTATTTTGAAAACTTGTATTTCAATAAAATAGAAAATATCAAAGGCATTGACAAATTTCTAGAGTCATATAATTTGCCCAAATTGAATCAGGATAACATACACAATTTAAACAAATAGATTTAAAGTAGTGAAATAGCAGACACCATCAAAAGTCTACCAACCAAGAAAAGCCCAGGACCGGACAGTTACACAGCTGAGTTCTATAAGACCTTTGAAGAAGAACTAAAAGCAATGCTCTCCAATTTATTTCAGGAAATAGAAAAAGAAGCAGCACTTACAAACTCATTCTATGAGGCCAATATCACTCTTATGCCAAAACCAGGCATAGACACATCAAAAAATAAAAAAAAAAGAAAGAAAACTTCAGACCAATATCTCTAATGAACATAGATGCAAAAATTCTGAATAACATTTTGGCAAATCAAATACAAAAACATATCAAAAAGATCGTGCCTCATGGTCAGGTGGGATTCATCCCAGGGATGCAAGATTGGTTCAACAAACAGAAATCAATAAATGTAATTCACCACATCAATAGACTCAAATATAAAAATCATATATGTGATATCTCAATAGATGCAGAAAAAGTATTTGACAAAATACAGTACCCTTTTATGTTCAAAACACTAGAAAAAGTAGGGATGACAGAAACATATCTCAACATCATAAAGGCTATCTATGCTAAGCCCCAGGCCAACATCATTCTAAATGGAGAAAAATTGAAGGCATTCCCTCTAAACACTGGAACAAGACAGGGATTCTCTCTTTCACCACTTCTATTTAGCATAGTTCTTAAAAAAACACTGGTCAGAGCAAATAGACAGATGAAAGAAATTAAAGGGATACACAGAGGAAAAGAAGAACTCAAATTGGCATTATTTGCTGATGATATGATTCTATACCTGGAAGAACCTAGAAGTTACACCAGAAAACTCCTAGAACTAGTAAATGAATTCATCAAAGTAGCAAGATATAAAATCAACACCCATAAATCAAAGGCATTTATGTATATCAGTGACAAATCCTCAGAAAGGGAAAGTAGGGAAAAAAGATTTTCAATAGCCTATAAAAAGAAAATACGTGGGAATGAACCTAACAAAAGAGGTGAAAAAGATCTATAGGATACTAATTACAGAGCCCTAAAGAAATAAATTATATAAGACCTTTGAAGATGGAAAGATCTAACTTGCTTTTGGATAGGCAGAATTAGTATTATCAAAATGACCATACTTCCAAAAGTGCTATACAGATTTAATGCAATTCTGATCAAAATTCCAATGGCTTTCCTCATAGAAATAGAAAAAGCAATTATAAACTTCATCTGGAAAAATAAGAGACCCAGAAGAACTAAAGCAATTCTTATCAGGAAGAGTGAAGCAGGTGGCATCACTATACCAGACCTTAATCTATACTACAGAGCAACAGTAACAAAAACAGCATGGCACTGGCACCAAAACGGACTAGTAGACCAACAGTATAGAGTTGATTACAGAGAGACCAACCCACAAAACTACAATTATCTTATATTAGAAAAAGGTGCCAAGAACATGAATTGGAGAAAAGGTAGCCTCTTCAACAAATGGTGCCGGGAAAACTGGAAATCCATATGCAACAAAATGAAACTAAACCCCTCTCACCATTCACAAAACTCAACTCAAAATGGATCAAGGACTTAGGAATACAACCAGAGACCCTGTGTCTAGTAGAAGAAAAAGTAGGCACCAATCTCCCTCATGTGGGATTAGACCCCAACTTACTTAATAGGACTCCTACAGCACAAGAATTAAAACCAAGAATGAATAAATGGATGGACTCAAACTAAAAAATTTCTTCTTAGCAAAAGAAACAATCTGTGAGGTGAATAGAGTGCCTACATCTTGGAAGCAAATATTTCCCCGCACACATCAGAGTACTAATCTCTAGGGTAAATAAAGAACTCAAAAAGCTAAACAGCAAAAAACCAAGTAACCCAATCAATAAATGGGACAAGGACCTGAAGAGACATTATCAGAAGAGGATATTCAATCAATCAACAAATATATGAAAAAATGTTTATCATTTCTAGCAATTAGAGAAATGCAAATCAAAACCACTCTAAGGTATCATCTCACTCCAGTCAGAATGGCAACTATTATGCATACAAACAACAATAAGTGTTGGCGAGGATTTTGGGAAAAAGGTCCACTCATACACTACTGGTGGGACTGAAAATTGGTGCAGTAAATATGGAAAGCAATATGGAGATTAATTAGAAAATTGGGAATAAAACTGCCATTTGACCCAGCTATCCCTCTCCTCGGACTATACCCAAAGGACTTAAAAACAGCATACCACAGGACTCAGCCATATCAATATTCATAGCAGCACAATTTACAATAGCTAAACTGTGGAACCAACCTAGACGCCCTTCAATAGATGAATGGATAAGAAAAATGTGGCATATATTCACAATGGAATATTACTCAGCAATAAAAGAGAATAAAATCATGTTATTTGCAGGTAAATGGATAGAGAAGATAATGCTAAGTGAAATTAGCCAATCCCCCACCCCCCAAAAAATGCTGAATGTATTCTTTGATATAAGAGGCTTATTCATAATGGGATAAGGAGTGGGAGCATGGGAGGTATAGACAAAATCTAGATAGGGCAGAGAGGTTGGAGGGGAAGGGAGGGGGCATGGGGTTACTAAAGATGGTGGAATGTGATGATCATTATTATCCAAAGTACAGGTATAAAGACACGAATTGGTGTGAATATACTGTATATAAAAAAATTGTGATCTAGATGTGTAATAGGAATTGTAATGCATTCCGCTGTCATATATAAATTTTAAAAAAATAATGAGGAGGAAAAAAGTCTTTCCCTATTGATAATTTATTTAAATGTAAGCATGTTAAATTCTCTAGTAAAATATGTAAAGTAGTTAAATGACAACAACAAAAAAAGAACCAACTATACATTTCTAATAAGAAGCACAGTTCACCTCTAAGACTCACAGAGACTAGAAGTAAGGGTATGTAATAAGATGTTCATTCTATTTTCATGGAACGTAAAATAAAGCCGGAGTATCCACAGTTACATCATGAAACCATACCTTAAATAAAAATCTATAGGGCCAGAGGTGTAGCTCAGTGCTAAAGTGCTTTCCTAGAATGTGTGAGACCCTGAGGTTAATCCCCAGCACCACTAAGACCAAAAGAGGAAATAAAAAATAAATTTTAAAAAATGATACAAGGAAGTAATTAAATAGTGATAAAGGGTCAATTCTGCAAAAGGAAATAATAGCTATATATGCTACCAATATTTGAGCACACAAATATATAAAGTAAATATTAATAGATGTAAGGGGAGGAATCAACTTCAAACCAATAATAGTATGGGACTTGTACACCCCACTTTCAGTAATGCACAGAATTGTTCAGGTAGAAAATCAACAAAGAAACAGCAGAATTAATCGTCTGTTGACATCTACAGACCTTCCATCCAACAAATGAAGAATGCATGTTCTTCTAAAACCATGGAAAAAATTTCAAAATAGATCATATGACAGGCTACAAGACAAATCTCAATAAATATTTAAAAAATTGAGATCATATTCATTTATGTTTTCCAAACATAGCATGACATAATAAAACTATAATTCAATAAGAAAACTTTGGAAATTATATAAATCCAGGGAAATTAAACAAACTCTGTTTTGAATAACCAATAATAAATGAAGTTTAAAAAATTCTTGAAACAATTGAAATTGGAAACACAACTTACCAAAACCAATGCTGTACAACAGAAGCAGTACTATGAAGAATGTTCACAACAGTCACACGTGCACCAAAAAAGTAAAGACCTAAAATAAAGAACCTATCTTTGCATCTCAAAGCAGTAGAAAAAGAACAAAAAAAATTCAAAATTAGTAAAAGGAAAAAAATAATGATCTAAGCAAAATGAGTGGAATACAAAATTTAAAAAACAGCACAAAAGAAAAGTTAAATGAAGAGCTGTTCCTTTAAAAAAAATAAAGAAAAGTGAGAATTCTCTAGCAAGACTATTGGAAAGACAGAATATTCAAACTAAATCAGAGATGAAAATAAAATTATTAAAACTGGTACTGAAGAAATACAGAGAAACCTTAGATATTATTATGAAAAACTTATACCACAATTGATAAGCTAGAAGAAAGGAAAACAAATATCTGGAAAAATACACCTTGCCCGGATTTAATCATGAAGTAACAGAAAAACTGAACAGGCCAACAGTGAATAATGAGGTTGAATCAGTAAACAAAATCTCCCTTCAAAAGATGGCTTCACTATGAAGTTCTACCAAATATGTAACATATATTAATTTCATTTTTTTAAGTGGTTCCATAAAATTGAAGAGGAGGAACTTTTTTCCAAATTTCTTCCCTCAGGCTAGCATTAATTTCCCTGATACCAGAACTAGAAAAGGACTTAACAAAAAACAAAGCTACAAGCCAATATCCTCAATGAATGTAGATGCAAAAATTCTCAAAAACAACTAGCAAACTGAACTGAATCAAATGATATATTAAAAAGATTATGCTCCATGATTAAGTGGGAATCATGCCAGGGATGCAAGGATGGTTCAAAATATGCAAATCAATAAGCAAGATATACAGCATCAACAAAATGAAGGACAGAAATATGTAATCACCTGAATAGATGTAGAAGAGGCATTTGATACAAACTCACAATCCCTTCATGATAAAAACAGAACACATGGGCTTGGGATGTGGCTCAAGCCGTAGCGTGCTTGCCTGGCATGCGTGCGGCCTGGGTTCGATCCTCGGCACCACATACAAAGATGTTGTGTCTACCGAAAACTAAAAATAAATAAATAAATAAATATATTTAAAAAACAAACAAACAAAAAAACAGAACACATTAAGTATCTCAATAAAGTGTATAAATGGTAAGTCAACAGTTTCAATCACACTGAATGGAGAAAAGCTGGAAGCTTTCGCTCTAACATCTGGAACAAGAATGCTATTTCTACCACTTTCATTCTAGCAAGAACAATCAGGCAAAAGAAAGAAATAAAGGGAATCTTAATTGGTAAAGAGGAAATCATATTGTCATTGTTTGTAAAATAATATGGTTTTAGGTAGAGAAAATCCCCCACACTCCACTAAAAAGCTATTGGAACTAAAATTAATTCAGCAAAGTAGCATGATACAAAAATCAACACACAAAAATCCTTACTTAGTGTTTTTGTGCACTAATAGCTAATTGTCTGAATTAGAAATCGAGAAAGATTCTTCAGCTATAAATTAATATCAAGTGCCAAAAAATGGATATAACTAGAGAACAATGTGGAAAGTAAAATAAATCACATGTAGTCAAATATTATCTATTCTTTCTCATTAATGGATGTTTAAAAAAAGTTGATCACATTGTATAACAGTGATTACTAGAACTGGTAATGGGGAGGGTTATGGGGGTAAAAAAAGTGGTACCCAAATACAGTGCAATAATATTCTATAGAACAGGGTCAACTGTAATTCATAATAACTTATTTTGTATTTTATAAATAACTAAAAGACAGAAGCTGGAAGTCTCCAAACACAAACAATAAGAAGATACATTGTTTTCATATAGAACAAATAATGTCCACCTTATATTTGTTTCCCTGCTTTCAAATGTAAATTCAGATTAACAAAATGATGAATATTATAATAACTTTGTATTCATAATAATCATGTCCATTAACATTTTCACATGTAGTAGATATACTACCAAACATTTTATCATGGAGGATTCAATAAAATATTTTATTAACAGACAGAATTATACCCTTAGACATTCTAATGGAGTGAATGGGGAGTTGAATGTGACTTGGGCTTTTCTACTTTTTCATTAAGATGAGCACCTGCCCCCTAGCTGATTCTTGTTTGCTATCTTACTGTCTCAAAGGAAAGTGTCTCTGCTGCTGCCTATTCTAGTTGCTTTGCCAAGGCTAATTACACAGAGGGCTCAGTAAGTGATGTCTGAACCTGGGCACTAAGGATACTTGACTATTAATTCAGGTAATCCCAGTGTGCCTTGCAGAGATAGAGCAGAAAACATAAATATCATTATTTGGGGAGTGAAAATATTAACTGTCTGCTCAGAAAGATCAGAGCATCACTCTTTGCAACCCAAAGAAAATTCTTTTTTTCTTCTCTCTCTCAGATTTTCTTATCAGAATGATGGAGAGCAAAGAAAATGTTTCCAATATTCAAAGTAAGAAAGAGTTTCTAAACATATAACATAACTAAGTGAAACTTGGAAACTAGGAAAATTCAAGACTCTCCAAAATATGTGTGCAGAGCAAATTTAGATGATGGTGCTAGCCCTGGACAAGTCACATCTTCCTTAACACAACACAGTTAAACCCACTAAGGAGCTGCCAGCCAAAATGATGAAAAATTATCAAGAGTAAGTAATGTAAGGTAGACGAGAGAACTGCTTTCTCTTTTGAGAGATCAGGGAAAGAAATATTTGTTGCTGTATTTTCCTGTAATTTTTTTAAGATTTGCTTCAACTTTTTATTATGGAAAATTGTAAGAAACATGTTTTTAAATTATTCAACAGATTTTTGACAAGACTAACGACTTGGTCAGGGCATATTTAAGTATCCATCTAGTAATTTCTAGTTATCTATGCTGTGTAATTTAAAAGACACATTGAAATATGCCTTCCAAATGCTTGGAAAATGTACCACAAAGAATATTAGATTACTTAAAATTTCAACATTTTCTAAATTGTAAATTTTCTTTTACTGTGAAAATTTTAAGTAGAAATATTCCAGTATCTCCTATTTGTTTAATGAAATTGTTCCCTTAATATCTAAGTGAGACAAATTACTGTATATTGGGAGAACTTTTATTTCTTCCTCTTTCACTGCACAACATTATCAAGGCAAGGATTTTCACCAAGACCATTTTTGCCTGGTATGTGTACAGAGGGGGAGGTCTGAAGGATGAGGTGACAGAAAAGATGTCAACTTTTATTGACTTCATACCTTATTCCACTCATTGCACTTTTTGCGGTCCTGAAGTAGTTGAGAGAAAAATAGTTCTTAGATAACTAAAATCAAAGAGCTAGTTATAGTAAAGTATTAGTGTATGATTTACCTGTATAAAAGAGAAACCATTAAGACGTTGATTTTTATCTATCAAAGCCAAAACATGATTTACTTTTAAAAAGATTGAGCTCATATGGAAAACCCCAGGGAACATGAAAACAGAGTCCTGTTTTCTTTTCCTAAAATAAGCTCTTAGTTAGCCTGAGAGGCTTTTAGGGACCAATCTTGAGATGGGGATGGGATATTATCAAGGGGAATAGATTCCGTTTTATGGATGTCTTCAAAAACCTTGCGTCTCACTCAGAAGTAAATTCACGTGACACACAGTCATTGGACAATATTGTTCATTGTGCTCTGTTAGCATCTTCATCCAAGGCATACCAGGTCTGTGCCATTTCCCTTAGTTTTCTACCTGTTTTCCTGTGATGATACCCTGAAAGCAAGCTGAGTCTTGCTATATATACTACATGGGATTTTCTAAGGCACATGGCCATAGGAAGGAAGAATTCATTTTTCTAAACCCACAGGACTCATGTTATTTGCAGGAATTTTTTAAAAGCAAACTGACTTAAAAAATCATTTTAAAAACAAACTATTATCTTCTGCAGAAACAACATTTTATTCAATGATAGGGAAATAGAAAAAGCCCAAGAGACAGTGTTTTCAGATAATGCATATGTTCATTGCTAGCATTATAAATAATTAAGGCTGGCTGATTGGGGCAATCATTACTCTACAAACAGAAGCACAATCTGTTCCTCTACATGAAGACTACATGTAATGATCAGGGATTACATCAACAAAATAAGGAGTATAATGCTGGTAAAAGGAAGTTTATTAATATTTTACTTATCCTTCATTTGGGTCTACATTATAATGCAAATATATTAATTAAGTGATGGTTTATGGCTTATGGAACAGTACTGATGGAGTGGGTAGATGACAATGGCAGTGTTGAACACTAAACTTTAATTGCCTAGGTGATTCTCAAACATTACTATGTATATGAAACTCTTAATCATTATATTACAATTATTCTGCCTTCTAATTTCTCCACTAGAATCTGACATCACTCCCCTATTTCTTGGTGAAAATTTATTAACTCCCTTTAATTATTGAATGTGTGTTTGAAAAAAAAATATTTGATAATTCTAATTTAAAAGATGAATGTTACAGATTATAGAAAAGAACAGTGAGAGTTTTGTACAAATTAAATGACTTTCATGATATGGAACCTAGCCTGGCATTTGGGAAATGGTGGATGATGAATGGAATCGATTTATTTTACATAGCTTGCTTCTGATTTTCCAATAGCCAGGTTCAATCAATCCCTGAAACAGAATTAATAAGAGCAGGGGGGGAATGAATGGGTCCAGAGCACTTCATTCCTTGGGAAGACTAGGGCCAAGAGGATGTCAGAGTGGAGCACTCTGGCAGAAGGACATTGGGAGTTTGGGAAGATGGGTATGGAGAATGGACGCTATGAAGCAATCATTACCTTAACACAACTTCCTCTAGCCTGCACTGGTGGAAAGATTTCTGAGAGGACAAACTCAAAAATATTAGGAGAATTAAGAGGATTCTTTCCTTATAAAAGAAGGAGAAGATATATTTACCCCTACTCTGTAAAATATAAAGACTGAAAAGATAAGTGAAAGTGATATTGTATTTCTTAGGAGAAAAATAGGTGAAATTTGGAGTTTGGGTAAAGGATCACATGAAAGGCTATAAAAGTACAAAAGGAAAAACTATATGTCAAATAATTAAGGAGGCAAGTTTTTACTTTAAGACATTTCAAGTAAACATCATAGGTCTTTCCCAAATGATACAGTTTATCAAACGACTTTATATGTGATTCACCAATAGCCCACTCACTAGGGATAGAGATCAGTGTGTATGGGGCCAGATGCTATTTGGCAGAGTATGTGACAGCCTGTTCATAATTATGGAAGTGAGAATTCATTTAGATAGTGTAATTGTCTTCAGCATGTGTTTCTTTTCAACAGCTTTATTGAGGTATAGTTTGTAACATAAACTGCATATATTTGAAATACTCAATTTGATGAGGTGTGACATATGCATGCCATGAAGACATCATCACAATAGAGAGCTTAAAATGAACATATATCCTTCAGCTCCCAAAATTTCCTGTTTCCCTTTTAGGTTTTGGATTTGTTTGTTTATAACTATTGTTGTTTTTCTTTGTTTTGGTAAAAACACTTAACAGGACATATACTCTCTTAATTTTTTTCAGTGCCCAAAATAGCAGTGCTAATAATTGCACCATGTTGCACAGCAGATCTTTAGATTTACTTATCTTCCATACTGAAATTTCATAGCCACAGAACAACTCTCCATTTCCCCTTCCTCTGATCCTGGCAACCACCCTTCTGAATCTCTGTTTGCTTGAATCTGACTATGTTAAATACTCAGGAAAGTGGAATCACACAACATTTGCCCTTCTGTAACTCATTTCATTTTGATAATGTCTTCCAGGTTATTCATGTTGTTGCATATTGCAGGATTTTCTTCTTTTTATAGTTAAATACTATTCCATTGTGTGTGTGTGTGCACGCATGTGGACTACATTTTCTTTTTATCCATTTATCTGTTGGTGGATGTCTGGGTTGTTTCCAAAGCTTTGCTATTTTTTTTTCTGCAGTGAACACAGAAATGCAGATTTTTCTTTGGGATACTTGTTTCTATTCTTTTGAAAATATGAGAAAAAATGGAATTGCTAGACTATACAGCCAATCTCTTGCTAGTTTTCTGAGAAAACGTCATAATGTTTTCAATAGTAACTATACCAGGTTACATTTCCATCAAAAGGGTGCACAGATTCCAATTTCTCCACATCCTTATCAAAACATACATATGCTGCTGTTAATAGATATCTCTCTTAGGAGATGAAATTTTTAAAAATATAAGGTGATATCTGATTGTAGTTTACAACTTAATATGAGCTGTTATAAAGCTGAATAGACAGATTTTTTTTTTTTTTTTTTTTTTTTTTTTTACTGTACAACTCCAAACACCCAAGATTTCCAGTGTAACAAAGATTGTAAGCCATGAGCACACCTCCTGGTGGATAGCAAAATCACTAGAAGAGAGAAATTAAAAAACAAACAAACAACAACAACAACAAAAAAACCTTGATCTTTTCTTACTCACTCAGCCTTTTCTTCATCCTGTACCTGGTTTCTGTTCACTGCAAAAGAAAAATTCACTGCTATTGTGTTCCTTACCTCAAAACTGTTGGATCCTAAGATATTTATAATCTAATAATATTTTAGGTGAATCGATAGACTAGAAGAATGGAGAAAAAAGAAGGAAACCTGGCCAGGCAAAAAAAAAAAAATGGAATAACAGTTTTTCAGACTGTGACTGTTCTTGGCCATAGAATTATGATGACATTATTTTTCCTTTACAAAAGGTAAATTTATTTATTTATCTCTATGGCAAGCATTTTAATCTAGAAACATTGAATTTACTTATGAAAAATACAGAAAACTGGATGGCTAAATAAAAATTCCAATATGAATATGAAAAGATGAGTAGAGTTAATATTACAAAGATGAAAAGGCTTTATCACTAATTACATTTCATTATATCAGCAAATGTACTTGGAGTCAGTGTGACAGAAATGGTTTTGGGATATGTATAGGAAAGTAAATTAAACAAAGAAGAAGAAGAAGAAAAAAAAAAACTGTGTTTGTTACAATCAGGATTTCCTAGGAATTCTTATCTCCCAGACATTGCAGTAAAAGCCTTTTAGCTATGAGTATTATCTGAAACATTCTCTACTTTTTTAAACATTGAAATACAAGTTATAATTATAAAAAGGTACATTAAATCATTTCTTCAAAAATTAGTGAACATGTGCGATGTATTAGACATTGTTTTTGTAGCCACATAGGATATAACAGAAAAAGAAGAAATTCCTCATTTTTAGAGTACATTTTCTATCTACCCTAACAATCTAATGATCTTGAGAATATTCAAGTATCTTGACCTTCTTGACTGTATCTGTTCATATTATCTATATGGATCACTATTGATTTTTTAAAAAAAATTAGTTGTAGTTGGGCACAATACCTTTATTTTATTTGTTTATTTTTATGTGGTGCTAAGGATTGAACCCAGGGCCTTGTACGTGCTAGGCTAGTGCTCTGCCGCTGAGCCACTATTGATTTTTTTAAGAAAAAACAAAATGTCTCTTAGGAGATGAAATTTTTAGAAATGCTGTAGGTGTTATAAGCTTAAAGAAAGAAAAAAATCAGAAAATGAAATATTCAGTAGGTGGTATAAGCTTAAAAAAAGGGAAAAAATCAGAAAGTGAAACAATCACAGTCTCAAAAAATGATATATAGGAAGCAAATTCTGTAAAATGTATGAATTAGTTATTAAAGGTAAAGGCAGGGGTAGTACACAGAATGGGGAAAACCCTGGAAAAGGAGAATCTTTAAAGTTTGGAACAGGGAATTGTGGGGACAAGTGCATGAAATACTGCATACATGGCATACATTAAGGGCTTCTGAGTGGCAGGCCACTCCTCTCTTGCTAGGTGAGTGAGTGGCAGGCCGCTTACCCCTTAGGCACAGCCCTTAACATATGCCATATATGCAATACTCCATGTACTTGTCCCCAATGTGCATGGAGTACTGCATATATGGCATATTCAGCCCTTTTGTTTTATAAAAGCATTTGAAAGGAAAGAGTAATTTGAAGAACATATGAAAATAAAAACTTGGAACCAACTGACCAGAATAGGCATTAAGGAATACAAATTTCCCCAGTACATAGACAGTGCTGCTTTGTTTTGTCCCTAAATTTAGTGTATAAGCCAAATATGAGGGAATTTAATACCACATAAAATATTGTTTCTACTTTAGAGAAATTTATAGAAACTTTAGAGAAATGTAATTACAGTGCATAGCATAATGTAATATGATATATGCCATGACTGGATAAACAGCAGGTACTTGGAAATACCACAGGAGCACAATTTCACATGCTTTGGGTTCATGAATGAAGTTTTCCCCAAAGAACTGATACCTACAAGGAATCCTGAAGGACTAATAGGTATTAATCCAAAGATTAGCATGTGCAGAAGAGAAAACATGTAGAAAATATGAAGAATTTCAAGCAGTCAGTGTTAGTGGAACTCAAACCCTAAGGAAGAAAGGTAAGAAATGTCAAGACTTGAAGTGAGAAAATCAAAGAAGGTACTTTCCATAAAAAGCCATGCAGGTTAAACAAACAAACAAACAAAATAATTAAAAAAATAGAAAATAGGCCTCATCTTTGGAGTACCTCATATGAATGATAAAATACATGAATTGGTGAAATCATTCATGGAGAGTACAGAGAAAAAAGAATAATAAACATAACACAAGAAGTGAGAGTTCTGAAAATAGAATACTGGGGAACACCAATATTTCATATATGAATAGAGAAAAGAGAAGGCTAGAAAGAGAGACACTAAAAATAACAATATAATCCTAGAAAGAAAATCAGAAAGATGGCCTGGGACTCATTTAAAGAATGACCAATCTTTGCTTTTTAATGCTGTGGCAATTTCAGGCAAGATAAAAATTAAAATTTGCTACTTGGTTCAACAGAAATGAAGTCTAGTGAGTACTAGGAAAGCAAGGGAGTTGCAAGTGAAAGTCCCACACGGCCAGTTAAAACCTCAATGGAGGGAAGCTGAGCAAAGGAGACACTAATGTTTTTTCAAATGAATTGAAAACATCATGAAAAAGATGCAGCCTAGAAAGTGCTATTTAGTGTAATTAAATATAAATTACTTTCTTGGGCTTTGAGAAAAAGGGAGCCACAATTAAATAATTAAGCATAAATGAATGCATAAGAAAGTTCTCTTTTTGTAAATATCTTGTACATAACATTTTCTCACACTATAGGTAAAATAGTTGTACATCAATCCATCAGTAAGTACTATAGTTTTGACTATAAAGAATTCTTTTTTGTCATTATCATTTTTTTTTTCCTTACAACAATCACCAGGTAGTGAAGAGAATCCATGCTTTTAGTTACCTGGATATGCCCTGTATCCAAGGTTTGCCTTGGACGAAGAAATATTAGCCACCCATAAAATGAGATCTTTCTTTAACCTACCTGGAAATCCAATCCACATAATGATTCCTATGTGATAAGTCAATTACATTTGTAAATTCTGAGGGGGAACAAATGATCAAAAACAGTTGGATTGCTTTACAATAACATGAACTCTTAAGGAAATCTCCACTACTTGTAGACTTAAAATTCAGTAAGGCTACTTGAATAATAAAAATATTGATTATGATGTAAAAGGAAAAGATAAACGTAGTCTGATTTGCTGGGCTTCTATATGCACACCTCTTTGTTGTAGAATTTGAATATGTTTTTTCTTCATAAAATTTTGATTTTTACACAAGGATTAGGTAAATATCAAGGTTCAATGATGAGGAACCACACAGCAATAACCACTTTCATCCTGCTGGGACTGACAGATGACCCAAAACTGCAAGTTCTGCTTTTTATCTTCCTGTTGCTCACCTACATGTTGAGTGTAACAGGGAACCTGACTATTATCACCCTCACATTGGTGGATCCCCATCTTAAGACTCCTATGTACTTCTTCCTCAGAAACTTTTCCTTCCTAGAAGTTTCATTTACTACTGTCTGTATCCCTCGATTCCTGTACAGTTTATCAACTGGAGACAATACTGTTACCTACAATGCTTGCGCAAGTCAGATATTTTTTGTTTTTCTCTTTGGAGCAACAGAATTTTTTCTCCTGGCAGCCATGTCCTATGATCGCTATGTGGCCATCTGTAAACCCCTTCATTATATGTCCATCATGAACAACAGAGTGTGCACCATATTAGTCCTCTCCTGCTGGGTAGCTGGCTTGATGATTATTGTCCCACCCTTAAGTGTAGGTCTCCAGCTTGAATTCTGTGATTCTAATGCCATTGATCATTTCAGCTGTGATGCAAGTCCCCTCCTAAAGATCTCATGCTCAGACACATGGGTACTAGAACAGATGGTTATCATTGTGGCTGTATTTGCCCTCATTATTACATTAGTCTGTGTAGTTCTGTCCTACACGTACATCATCAGGACCATTCTGAGATTCCCCTCTGTTCAGCAAAGGAAAAAGGCCTTTTCCACCTGCTCATCCCACATGATTGTGGTTTCCATCACCTATGGCAGCTGCATCTTCATCTACATCAAGCCTTCAGCAAAGGAAGAGGTGGCCATAAATAAAGGAGTTTCAATTCTCACCTCTTCTGTAGCGCCCTTGCTGAACCCTTTCATTTACACCTTGAGAAACAAGCAAGTGAAACATGCTTTCAATGACTGCATAAAGAAGATTGTGTTTCTCTCAAAGAAGCAGAAGTTTTGATGAATAAAAGGAAAATGAAACATTCCGTGACTGTTTTACTGCTAACTTCATTGTTTCCTTTCTGCATTTTAGTCAAATTAGCCTTCTCAATGACGTTTAACATTTCATCCTGATCTCACCTGTATTAAACTCTTTATTACTTCAAATCAAATACATGCATTGGATTTTCTTTAAGTGAGAAACTAAAAAATATAATTTCCAAGAAATTAAGTTTTTCTCCACTTGTAAGTTAGTTATCTATACGTTAAATTATATGACAATAGTGCTAGCTACTTTCTTACTGTAATACAAGTTATAAAATGAATAGCATAAAGGCAACAAGAAAATAAAAAAGTAAAATCCCAAAACTGCAGAGACATGCTAAAATATATTTAAAAAATAAAGCATTCCAAGCTTATTACAATATTGGGAAAGATTATATCAACAGGAGTTTATGATTCATCAGAATTGAAGATATCTTCATAATCATTGGTAAGATTTAGTTGCTATTTTCTTATATAGCAGACCAACACCACTTAAAGGATATATACTTAATTTAAAGCAATATAAACATTAAATCATTTATTAAGCATTACAAATTCAGAATAGATGCATGAATGTTAATCGGAACACCAAATTTTAAGTTCCCACAAATAGTATTACTAGTTAAGTCAATAAAAAAGTAAATAAATTTTTTAAAGTTATCAATGATATACAATGAGCAAAATAAGAACAATTAAGGAAATCAAAACAGTAATAAAGATTGAAATTAAGATCAAGGGAACAATGCATAAAGTACTCAAAAATTAAAGAGGCTAGAGTTTGAAGCTATTAACAATGTGCTTGTCATTGAAAGAAAAGGGAAAGAAAACCCCAACTATATGTTGTGTACAAAAGGCCTACTCCCAAAATTGTGCAAAATCCAAACCGGGAGTCTCAGAACTCCCTCCATCTCAGAAAAATCACCAAGGAATAATTTTTGATTCTCTAATGTTATTCTTTGTTATATCAGTTTTATCACTTTATGTATTGATTTGAGATTCCCCCACACTACCAAGAATTACATTCCTTAAACCATTCTTCTATAATTTTTTTTAAAAAATCTGTAATGTTATAATGTGTTAATTGGGAACACACCACTGTTTTATCTTTTGATGATCTTCCCTCTCTGTTTTTTCATTGTTTTTTTTATTTCCCTTCCTGGCTATTTCTTTCTCCACTCCCCTTTCTTCTTCTACTCTCTCTCTTAAAATTTTTTTCTGTTTTTTTATTAGATGATTATTGATTTTGTTTGTTGCATTTTGAGTTTTGTAGCACTAGAGATGAACCAAGGGATGCTCAGCCCTGTGATCCTATTGCCTCAGACCTCTGATTGGCTGGGTTCCTAGAAAGAGTTTTTTTCTCTGATATTTTTAAATGTAAAATGTTGTATATATTGGACTTACATATTCTGTTTCTCTTTTTTACTCTATTACTCATACTCTCTCTTCTCATCATTATCTCTCTATTTTTTGCCACTTTCACTGACCCTATGTGACCCCTTGATATATATATATATATATATATATATATATAATATATATATATATATATATAATATTATTTCTTTTTTCTTTCTTTTTGTTATTTTGTTTTATTCTGTTCTGTTTTTGGTAAGTGCACGTGTGCATGTGTATGTGCAAGAATGTGATTTGTGTGTGTATGTGTGTGTGTGTGTGTCTGTGTTCTGCTTTTTGTATGATTTTTCTTTTGTTAACTTGCTTCATTGTTTAGTTTTTTTGTCTTTGTATTGTTTTAGATTTATTCTCTTTCCTTCTATATTTTTACTTATTTTTTCCTGCTTTCTTCTTCTTTCCTAGTTTTTGTTGTTGTTGTTGTTAGTGCTGTTTGTTTGCATGATATATTTTATTACTTTTTTTGTGAGGGGTTGTTTGCCAGTGTTATCTTCTTTAGGGTACAGTAGGAATTGGATCAATACATTTGCTTTTTATTCGTTCTACTTTTAATAATCTCACTTGATTTTCACTTTTGGCCCCCATTATTTTCCTCACTTTCTCCATTTTTTCTCATTGTACCCTGCCTTCTTTCTCTTTGGCTCATGCCATATGTAGTACAATAACAATTCCACCTCTTTCATACCAAACTTTAAGCCTATTGTAGTGTGGTATTTCCACTTCAAATGTCCCATGTCCACTTCAAATCAATTGGACTTTTTCAAATTATTTAGGAAGCTTAAAAACTTATTAACATATGGTCTTGTCTTAATTATTTTCAGTCACAGGTGATCATCATGTTCCTTCAAAGGGGTGTAAGGAAAAAAGCATTGAAAACACATTGACTGGGCTCTTTGACATGGGCCAGGATAAATTCCTGGATTGGGATTTATAATAAAGTGAAAGCAGCTCACAAGAGTCCTTCAGACAACAGTGGGAGAATGACCCATATGAGTAAAAAGACAAATGACAACATATAAATGCAGAAAATGTGAGAAAACAGGACACTAGCATGCTCCAAAATCTATAATCCCTGACAACTGAATCCACAGACACCTAAGTGGACAAAAGCCTATATGAAGCGATCAATAAGATGAGAGTTAAAATGATCAATGAGCTAAGAGAAAAATCAAAGGATGAGCCAGGAGAAAAGATAAAGGAATTAAAAGTTCATTTAAATAAATAGCGATTTTGAAAAAGAATCAAATAGATGTCTCAGAAATAAATGAATAGATAAAATGTAAAATTCAATTGAAAGTATCACTGACTGATTAAACCATAGAGAAGACATATTTTCAGGCCTCAAAGACACAAGATATATAATCTGGAAAATAGAGCTAACAATAAAGTAAAGATAATAGGCCATGAACAGAGGACTCAGAAAATCTGCCACAACATTAAAAAACCAAAGGTAAGAAATATGGGCTTTTGAGTTTTCTTTTTCTCAAAGTAGACCAAGATGGAGCAATCCATAAAGTTCAGGGAAGGAAGGCAGGGTTTCTCCAATGCAAAAGGGATGTCAACAGTTTCTGGGACAGCCCTTCAGTCCCTCCGTTTACTCACAGGGATACCTCCTGTGGTCTACTGAGGCAAACTCTCCAGTCTCCTAACTCTAGCAGTCAGCCCTCAACAAGCTTGCCTTGCATCCTCAGCTGGGAGGTGGAGTTGCTTGGAATGCCAGTCCTGCCCCCAAAACCTGGAGCAGGAGCACTCTTGAGTCTACTCCTCCATCATAAATTTTGTTACCAAAAGTCCTGTCCCCAATGACAATTTAATATGGAGGACACAGTTTTGAGAACAAAGAAGAAGCTTTATTGTTTGCTAGCAAAGGAGAAGCACAGGCAACTTCTGTTCAGAGGCTGATTCCTCCCATCAAGAAGAACAGAGAGTTTTTAAAAGAGGATTCAAAGGCTACATTCCAGGGAGTCCCAGGTGCACCCTGATGGTGTGTTGAAAGTCACTTCCTAAATCTTCCAGGGACATCTCCTTCCTGTGGTGGGTGTGTGCTCAAGGACAGATAATAAGCCTAAAATGGGGATGAAAAAATCACTCTGTCTCCCTAAATTTGTTAGGGAATGGAAGAGGGAGAAGAGATAGAGAGAGGAGGAAAAAATATACACATTGTAAGGGTCCGGCGAAGCCTCAGAGGAAGAGACCACCAAGAGACTGACTCATGCAATTGCAGAAGGGGATTTATTTATTGGGGATCCATTCCAGCCTGCTGGGGCTCCGTGCTCACTCAAGAAGGGAGAGCAGCCCAGAGCCCAGAGCAGGGGCTGAGCACTGCTTAAGTACACTTCTTGGGGAGGGCGGGGACTTTACATACATCACAGTCTCCTTTAACAAATCATCATACACCGAGGGAAAATCAAACAACAATTCCTAAATATGATTAGTTCATTCATTGGCGGGAACAGGTCGGGCGGGGGTGATTGGTTACTCCTAAGCAGGGTACACATTCAAACTGATTGGTTTAGGCCCCGCGATGCCTACTTGCAAGATCACACAGGGCCCTAGGCTATTAATCAACTAAATGGCCAGTAGGGCATTGTCTTAACTGCCTCAGGAATTTCTGGGTGTAGCAGAGGAATTTAACAATACCTAGTCCTTCACTTTTTAACTCAGGCCTTGCAGCTTAGGAACTTTACAATGCCTGGTCTTTTACATTTTAACTCAGGCTTTGCAGTTTGGAAGCAGCTTAGAAACTTTACCCTTTCAACATATCCCTTTTAAAATGAACCATAGTGGCAGAGCAGGGAGGATTATATTCAAAACATGAAGTGGACCATTGTTTCATTCCTAGAAAAGTAGCAGAAATAATGAATATTAGCAGTCTTTGAGTAATCTTCTCTTGGTTACAATAATTTAGAGAAAACTTAAACTATAGATTGTTTATTAAATTGCACCATACATCTGATCCCATAGTTTTATAATGACATATTTACTTATAATTATTCAGTTACTAATTATAAGAATATTCTGATTCCACAGTTATACATATAAGACAAACTTCATTATCCTTTACATTTTAAAAAGGTGCATTTTATACTATAATAGAATTTTTTTAATAAAATATTAAAAACAAGGGAAAAGACATTTAAATCGTATGAGCAGGTGTGTGGCTTATAAAAAAATAAGCAAGACATAGTCTACTATGTTCCACATTTTCTTCATATGAGTACATGTTTCTCACTATATTTATAGGTTCTAAAATTATCAATAAAAATCTATCCGAGGAATAAATACACATGTACTTATTGAATAAATGAATACATAATTCAGTTTTATGTTGACACAAATTTAAATCATTTCACTGGATGCATATTGTGTTAATGGAGGCTACTTAGTGAAAGCAAATGGAAGAGAATACAAAAGGAAAAGAGAGGGAGACAGACCTCAACAGATTAGCCATGCTTTGTTAAGCAGTGGAGGGGCACATTTTCAAGAGGGGAAAATGGCTACAGGCTGAAGAAGCATCTGAGTTTTATAGGGTTTAGCAGGGCCAGGTCATGGGAGGGGCTGGAAGGCTTACTTTCTGCAGCAGTGGGAATTTGGCAGATAAGGGAGATTGCTATAGGTCAGATTCCTGAGCTCCTGTTTTCCCCTGAGGGTTTTGTAAGTCTCCATTTCCTTCACTTGGGAAGAGTATGAACTCTGGACTGACTTGCTTTTGTTTTCATTAAGATTAAACTAGGATTTATATGACATTGTCTATGAGTCTGCCCACCAAACAGAATCTCAGTTGGCACTCTATGTTTATTTACATGTAATCAGGTGCAAGTTGTCAGGGATTTGTATTTCCATTGTGCACCAACAAGAAATTAATTCTTGTTCAGTTGGAGTAAGAAACTCTGGAAATTGAAAGATTTCACAGCTTTTTATAAACAGCTAAAGTGGTAAAACACAAAGGAAGTAGGAAAATTATATTTTGACTTCAGGGATATTTCTGATCCCTCCTTGCCAAAGATTCTGTATGCATATCTAAGCTTTATTTAAGCTTTCAACTATGGAAATATTTGTCCAGTGTTTGTCTATAAATTCATCATTAGTTAACAATAACTCATAAACTAGACATATCCTGATAAAGAAGACAGTGGATTATTTCCACATGTATAATTCTCCTAATTCAACTGAGCCTCTGCAGTCTAACTCACGTGAAGGTGATAAAGAGTTTAGGGTAGCCCTGGTGGTGAAAAACTTGTTTGAAAATTATATTTCTTGCTTTTAAACATACAGCTTACTTCATTATATTCCCAGTTTAAATAGAATCGTCTGCAGATATTATAAAGAGCAAAAAGTACACATTCTGGATTATTTTCTCTCCTTCTGAAAAATCTATAGTACAATGTTACAAATGATGGAACATGTACAAAATTTGAAGGAAAGCACATTAGTGTGGCTAGTATCAGATGGAATTTTAGTAACTTTGGAAAGAATGAGACATTGTTAGTTGATATAATAAGGTAAAATAAGGCAAAGCTTCTTAGATTTAAGAAAAGAACCTGTTAAAATTTCTCTGCCTAGTCCACACCCACAGCAGGAATACATGTAGATAACTGTCAACACATGATGCAAAACACTGATAATCATGAAGCACTAAGAGAAGAGCCACAGGACCTAACACAGGATTTTGAAAATAACCAACTAATGAAAAGTTTTCTGAGCTAGATAATAAGAAAAGGTAAGAAAGAAGGGTCTTCTAAATTTCCCTCATATGCAGAAGTTAGACAGTAAAAAGGAACAATAGGGATCTCATGAAGTAGAAGGAAAATGAGTAGGATACAGAAAGAGATCAGGAGGAGAAATGTGGGGAGGGTAGATATAGGTACTGGGGAATGAAATTTGTCAAATTATGTGCATGTATGAATATGCCTCAATTGAATCCACTGTACATATAATTATTATGCACCAAGAAAAATTTTGAATGTAACACTCACTTTAAATCTATAAAGACATCAACTCAAGAAATTCAGTCTATCTGAAAATAATAGACATTTCAAACTTCAACCTTTGTCCTCAAATTAGAGAATAGACAGGTTTGTTGCTAACAAAGAAAATTTACAACCAATTTTCTTTCCCCACAGCTTCTAATATGTGAAAGAGAGTGAGGTTTTAGTACATGATCACATATCTTCAAAACATACAGAAACACTTATGAAAAAAAAGAATAAAATTGCATGTCATTGAGGCATACTAGGGGTGATTCATTGAATTCTTATAGATATGATACAAACATACACAGGAAGGGGAATATGATGCATAAACCATGTTGATGATTCGATGTCTTATTGTTTTCCTTAGTTTTGTAGATCAAATGCATAAAGACAGACCAGACAGTAACATGTCACAGTAGTAGTGGAATCTATGTAAAATATTCACTCTTACAAGTATATACACTTAGATATTTAGCTGAGAAACAAAGAAGAAATGCTTAAAAACAGTAATAGAAAATATACAAAAAATGAGGATAAAGAATATATGTGGAAATAACTGTCATTTGATATGATCAAAAAATAAGAAAAAAAATGAAGAAAGAACAGAAGGCACGAAGGAAGTGAAGGAAGAAGGCAGTTTGGTTTCTAGCAACATCACATATTTTAATAAAATATTAACATTGTGTGGCTAAGAAGGCAGTCTTCTTCAGTGATTGATAAAATAAAATAAGTTAATATTTACAGAGTTCACAAATGGGCTCATTATTAATGTGTGAATTTTCTAATAAGGATTCATAGCAGAATATTTTGATGAGCAAAATCACACAATTACATCCTAAGAATAAAGAACTCAAGCAATGCATGAGAGAACATCATGGGGATACATAATGCTATTACAATGATAAATATCCAGGAGGACAATAAAGGTTCCTTATGGGTGACATACATGACTGCTGTATAAAAACTAATAAATTAAAGGAATGTGTTATAAAAGTAGCTGGTACAGGGTACACTTTTACTTAATTTTCAGTAGTATGTGTTCACAAAAGCCAAAGCTGTTATTTCAAAGTTGTAAACGTACATCTTTTCGCTAGATCCCTCAGGGCTTGTATCACTTGCTTATTTCTTAGGGAATAAATGAAAGGATTTAGTACAGGTGCAACGGAAACAGTGAGCACTGACACCCCCTTGTTTAAAGATATACTTTCCTCTGCAGAAGGCTTGATATACATAAAAATACAACTGCCATAAGAGATGGAGACCACAATCAAGTGGGAGGAACAGGTGGAAAAAGCTTTCTTTCTCTCCTGGGCAGAAGGGATCTTCAGAACAGTTGTTATGATTTTGATATAAGAGAATAATACCAGAGCCAGTGTATTCAAGAGGGTGATAATGGCTAAAATAAAATTTGACAACTCTAAGTCATGTGTGTCTGTGCAGGAGAGTTTCAGGATAGGAAAGTAGTCACAAACAAAGTGTTCAATAACATTGCCATCACAGAATTCTATGGTCAGACTCACTATAGCTCCAGGGGTAATTGCTACCCCAGCAGCTATCCAACAGGCAGCAACCAGCAGGTGGCTCACTCTGCTGCTCATAATGGTTGCATAATGAAGGGGTTTGCAGATGGCCACATAGCGGTCATAGGACATAGCAGCCAACAGGAAAAACTGTGTTATACCTATGAAAATGGCAAAAAGTGCCTGTGCCAAGCAAGCATCACGGGAAATAGTCTTTTCCTTGGTGACTATGCTGACCAGGTATCTAGGGATGCAGGCAGTTGTCAATGTGATTTCTAAGAAGGAAAAATTTCTTAGGAAGAAATACATGGGTGTTTTGAGGTGGGGATCCAGCAAGGTCAGAAGGATTATAAGAAGATTTCCTGTAGTACTCAAAAGGTATGTTAGAAGTAGAAAAAGTAAAATTGCAATTTCCCAATTTGGGTCCTCTGTCAGTCCTACAATAATGAAGTTTGTCACTACTGTGTGGTTCCTCATGATTCAGTTCTGTCAAGATGCCATCTGACCTGCAAGGGAGTGGAGGTGATAAATAATAGAAAAATATTTTAAAAGATACATCAAGTGCAGTTTTCTAAGTGACAACAAAGCACCCAGCAACTCAATAGACATGCAGGAGCTTTGTTTTCTTTCTAGAGATTTCAAATTTTACATAATAGTCAGAACTCCATGCTAACTCCTTATCTTCTTTCTGGATACTCCTTATCCTAATTCTCTTTTTAGATACTTTTACTTTACAAATCAATAGCTTTATGATTTCCTGCTAGAAGTATCTGCACATTTATCTAGTTTGCTTAACAAATGCAGACTTACCTTTTACAATCTCACCCAAACATTTTTAGGTTAACATGGTTAATCCTGTTATTAGTAAAATCATCTTCTGCTCAGTTTCTTTTAGAAAGATGTATATTTTCAGAATATAACTGTTTTCCAAAACATGTAGCTAATTAAAACTGACATTTTGCAATCAATCTTTTCTAAATGGTTATTTCCTGATGATATATGTATGGTTAGTTTTGAGATTTTTGGTAGTGGCCACTAGAAATTTTTCAACAGAAAAATAATTTTTCTGCATTTTAAGCCTAAATACAATATGAGTTGCAAAAGTAGTAAATAAATACAGAGTTGAAAATTTACATGGAATTTGCAATATTTTCCCAATTGTGCAGTAAGTTTCACTTCTTCATTAGATTTACCTATATAATAAATAATTTGCATTTTGTAATATTCAAATACTGAATCCTTTAGTAGATATAATGTAATATGTATCAGTCACGTTTTTAATATACATTTTTGAGAATTATTGCTCATGATGTTAGTTCAATAGATAAACAGTAATTCTTTCAAATATGTTCTTTGAATCTTTCATTATGAGCACACAAATAATAGCTTCTCGGTCTTTTGGCTAAGATCAAGTGTGGAGATACACAAATATATGTTTCTCCAAATCTGAGTTTTACTGGCTGAATCTTGTAGTCATATATTCAGAATAAACTTCTTTACATGACAAATATTTTATGCACAAAACAACAAAATAGAAAAAAATACTTACTTTCCACATATTCCCCAGGGGTTTTCTTTGCTGATGCATTGTGAATTTTTTATTATAATCAAATATATATATTTTTTAAAATTTTCTAAAAATTAATTTCTAACCCACATTTTTTGTTTTGGTTCACTTTCATCAGAGAGTCTGTTCACATTAAAATCCAGAGATATTTAGAAACATACAAACATACATAAACATTTGTGCATTTCGCTCTCTCTCTCTCTCTCTCTCTCTCTCTCTCTCTCTCTCTCTCTCTCCAATCAGCATACATGTGGCATTTCAACATGTTATTCTGATTTCTCTACAAATCAGATTAACCTTTGGGTTCAGCCTAACCTAAAGTTTAGAAGTCATAGCTATTTATTTGTATCAAAATGGTGCTATCTTATTATTAATGCTTCTTTTTTCTGTTTTTCTTAAGAACTAGCTACAGTTTTTTCTGACTTGAATGAAAACAGTTTTGAATAAAAACATTGCCATATGTTATATATCCAGTTTTTATATACAGAGAATATTTACTTGGAACTGGTAAAGGTTCTTGGGGATTCTTATGGGAAAACATACTAATTGACGATTTTCATCATTAACCCCAGAAACAAAATATCAAAGCTAATTAATAGCTTTGTTACAGTGTCTATAGGGAAGTCTGAAATGTTGATGTTAGAGTGGAGTCTAATTTCTATTGTGGTGTTCAAATGATGAATGAAAAACTAAGTTATACCAAGTGTATGATCTAGGGGAAACTTTCTCACTCTCTTCCAAAACAAGAACTGAGAGAGGAATGTCTAGCTAATGACAATGTTGTTCATAATCATTAATCACTGAATATTTTAAAATTATCTCATAGTATTCATTTTGGGGGCATCAAACATATTTATCACTTATGGTCTCTACACCACTTCAAAGCATGAAGTATTTACACGTGAATATGACGGCCAGAAAAACAATGTGATAACCAACATTCTAGGAAGTAATTTTAAATAGAAATATAATTAAATAAGTTCTTTTCAAGAAAAGCACATCTAAATTTTTGCATACACATTCTTTAACCCATGTAGATAATTTATTCTGTCATTAAACATAATGAAAAATTACATTAAAATAAACTCCTTCTTTAAAAAGACTATAGTAAAATGTGAAAAAATATAAAAAACAATTTCAACTGGTAAAAGAAGAAGCCAGATAAATTTCTACAGATATTGATATTAGTAATTCATTAAGACATATATAGCATAGTAGGATGAAACATTATGTATTCCCTTTATAGGTAATACATTATATTTCATAAAATGTTCAAAATTTAATATTAAACTAACAAGAAAAATGTTTACCTTTCTCGTATTAATATATGCTCATCACAGGTGTTTTGATAGTACAGAAGAATAAAATACTTGATAGGGTTTGATAATAAAGAAGAAAATTCATTATGATTAGTATGGACTAAAAGATATTTTAGGGAAAATGGAAATAGTAGGTCATACAATTTGTAGAACAGATGACAAAATATGTGAAATATAGTATTTCATGAGTAGCAAAATGTTCAAATATACATGTGAACTGGTATTGCATTAATCCAATAGCAATATTCCAAACAATAACTGCAAAGATTTTCTTTGCCGATTAAAATATATCAACCCAGGATACTCAGGAGTTTAAAGCACGAGGATCACATGTTCAAGGTCAGGCTTGGCTAAATAACAAGATCCCATCTCATTAAAACAAAAATAATAATTAATTAATTAAAAATAAGGTAAAATGTATCAACTCAACACATCAAATCTCGATGAAACTCAAGCAAAAACTATACTCAGTTTACTCAGTTTTTTCTTCAATAAAGCCAGCTGAAATGAAGCTCAGGCAAAAAAATTATTTAGTTCAAAATCCTCAATATGTGTTTGTGTAGCCCTTTAGCTAATAAGTAAACAGACTCAGTTTAAGTCTGGATCAAGGCCAAAGGAGGTAGTGTAGCCAATGGAATGATGATGTAATAATGCCATATATGGTAGTCATTTCTTACATTCACCTATATTTTTTCATCAGTTCTTGGCTAGAAGGAAAAGAGAAATATCACTAGGACAAACTTTACTCAGGGGATTTATTATTCACTGAAAAGAAAAAAGAGAGAAGGAAGAAGAAAATGACCATGGGGGCCACCCAGAGATAATAAATGTCTCCTCATGGATAAATTAGAGAAAAGAAGGTACACATGCATGAACCCTGAAGATGATCATAAATGGCACTGATGCTTTGCCTCAGTCTATTGGATTGTTGATTCTGTGGAAAGAGGTAAATTTTCAGAACACAGGAGTTCAGAGTTGCTGCTAGATGAAATTGGTGCTCTTATTTGAATGGAATCAGGAAGCAAGAGAGTGAAAGAGATCCCCTCATTATGGAAATATATACCCAATGTCACAATCCCAGTGACCCATCTCCTCCAGGCACATAACACCTGCCTACAGTTATCATCCAGCTCATGTCCATCAGGGATTAATGCACTGATTAGGCTGAACCTCTCATGACCCAGTAATGTCACCTCTAAACTTTCTTGCATTATCTCCCACATAAGCTTTTAGGGTACACCTCATATCTAAATCATAACACCCTGGAAAACCCCCAAGGCTGGGGATATAGCCCAGTGATAGGACACCCAGGCATCCTGCATGAGACCTTGAGTTCTATCCAGATGGTACAATAAATTTTTGAAAAGCAAGAAGAAGGAATAAAAGAAATAAATAAAGAAGAGGAAAAAACTTCTCAAGAATATTCCTATGATGCTTTTATAAATAATTGCTGAAAAGTAGCTCAGTAGTAAATATTACTGTGTTTCTTGCTGTTACTCCTCTACATTTTCTACATTTCCAACTATTTTATAAAAAGATAAGTTGTGGTAGTGACCTTTAGAACTTAAATATTTATAAGATATAAAAAAGAATTTTATCAAAGTATAAGAGGAAATAATATTACCCAAAGAATAAAAGTTATTACAGTCTGTTTTTCCCTTTACTGAAGAAATTGAGCATGCATTTGATGGTTCAAGAGACGCAATTTCGTACTGGGAAATGGTATGTTTTTCCATTTTCTTGTCTGAGGGTTTTATATAGATAAAATTTTTGGGGGGCCTATGTGTTTTTGGGCATAAGAATCACAGGAGGAGTCTATGCTGCCCACCATGCATTTTATAACTGAATTTTTTTTCTCCCATTTTTCTAGCTGAAGAGACAAAGGGGTAAAAAGGTTTTGCACTTGCTAGTTTCCTTTAAGAATATTGTGTTTCTCTAGATACAAATATTTTCACACATATAAAGAAAAAATATATTAATAAGAAGAGTAAATAAGATTACTCATAATTTAAGGCATTAAATTAGTACAAATAGAAGAGTAGAAAATTTATCTCCAAGCCCACAGGAAAATAAGACGTAAAGTAAAAATTTTGTGGAGTAAAGTTAGCTTGAGACTTAGATGAGAAAAGTGTAAAACACAAAAAATAAATGCAAACTGATAAGCTCCCTCAGAAGGAAAATTATCCCATTAAGTGAAAAAATAAAGATTTGGTGCACTATATTGCCAGGTACAAAAGAATCCAAAAGAAATAGATGTCAGGCTTAATAGATTAATGTTCGTCCTTACAAAGCTTTCACTTTGATGGCACAGTCTGGCCTCTTTTGTAGTAGTTTCTGATATCCTATAACTAAGTTTTACAAATTAAGCATTTTCAAAGGACACATGAGTGAAGTCTCACGAAGTCTGAGTGGAAAACCTGAATATTCTACAATATTTTCACAAAGGCATCCTGTGGGCTGGGTCCCTTCCTGAGCCTCAACTGGGGATCATGAGTTCATTCCAGGATTACACAGGCTGTTGACAGCACATTTATCATGGCTTTGGAATTCCTGAAAACCTGTTTCTCCAGAGACAGCAATGGAAAGATGCTGGAGAGCAACTAAGCCGGCAAGACTCTTGCATAATACAACATAATGATAAGAGAGGCAACAAATCAGCTTTCTCACAATAGAAGCAAGCCTGTCTTCCACTGGTGGGGAAGTGATTATAAAAGGGTCTGATCCCAAGGCTTGCCAATCATGGAGCCTTCATTAAATCCACTTGCCACATCTTCAAAAGCAAATATTTTCCTACAAGCCTGGTGGAGAATGTAAAGAAAAAAAAAGTTCTGAAATATCTTGCACCAAACATTGACAAAATATTAGAAAACAAAGGAAGGAGCTCTTTTTTTTTCTTTTTTTGGTTAAAAAATAAAATTCTGTCCTTCACTGAAGTTTCTCTTAAAATCAACCTAAGTCACCAATATTTCTCCTCAATTCCCCTAGATTTTCTGCCACAGCAAATCTAAGTAGATACAAAAACAATTTGAAGAACAAAAGTAAATCCGATTCAGCATATGTGCCAAACATACTCTATCAAACAATTTAGTAGTTGAAACAATGTAACAGACCCCAGATTGTCCAATAGAAGTAATCTGACAAAGACAATAAATAACAGGAGCACTTTAGAGAACAGTGACTTGGATCATGGTCTCTGCCTCTTGCCTATGGCAGTGCTTGCACTGGGAACTTTCTGTGCAAAGTGGAAGGACAAGATTGCTCAGTTGATATGGTGATGCTCTTCCTGAGAAGGCTTTGTGCAAAGACACAGAATTATATCAGTCTTCACCTTAAGCTCACTCAGACACCAGCTCCTGAGGATAGAGAATTTTGAGCACAGTAAGATAATAACCACAATGTCTCACAAGTGCTTCGACCTGCAATCCTGTCTGCTTTTCGGAATCCTTCCCACAAATAACCTATTGATAATAAAAACATATAATAAATGTGCTGGACTGGCTCTATGTCATTGTTCCTCCATCAGAGGACAATGTCCCACCTGATCTCAGCTATAAGTGTTTATGTTTCTTAACCCCCCTTTACTTCTCCCTGGTTCCTAAGATTCAGCTGTGAAGGTCACAGCAAGCCCATAAACTTTGCTTGCTTTATTTATACTATGGAAAAAACAAACAAACAATACTTGAGGAGGGTTTTTTACTTGCCAATTTCATGAGATTTATGTTTATATTATACGCTCAAGTGTCGTTGTATGTTTTTTAAAAATTTTTACTTATTTATTTTTTACATGAGCTCTCATTATTATTATTATTATTTGCATTACAATTCTTAATACGCCTTTATACCACAATTTATCATATCTCTGTATACAAGATATGTGACATCATATTCACATCATCATACATGTATTTTGTACAACAATGAGGGTCTCCTTCCACCATCCATGCAATTCCCTTTGTCCCTCCCTTTCCCTCCCACTCCTCTTCCCTATCTAGAAGTAATCTTCGTCCCATGTTCTTCCTCCTTATCCCATTTTGAGTCATGCCCCTTATATCAGAGATGACATTTGGCAATTCAGCACACAAAAAAATAATAAGATCATGGCATTTGCAGGGAAATGGATGGCATTAAAGCAGATTATGCTAAGCAAAATTAGCCAATCCCAAAAAATCAAATGCCGAATGTCAAGTGTCATTTTATCTTGCTGATGTGACTTTCTACTTTCTCCTGCCTAAAATAGGCACTCAACATGTTTTTATAAATGAATAAAACATTTGAATTGCAAATTTAACATCCTGTGGCCTCTCTTCTTGTTCTTTCAGTTTTGTTACATTTCCCATTCCCTGAGGTTATATGAGATTGACAGACATTTCATTCAGGTTGAAATGAGATTGACAATAGGAAGTCCAAAGTAATTCAAGACTGTCCTGTCCTCTCTCTTGTTGATGGCATCGTACATTTCTCTGATGTGCAATGTTGGAAAAAATCATGATTTCTAAAAGAATCCAAATTAAAATTTCTCAGCTTTTCTTTAGGGTGCTCTCATCAATACCATGCTCTCCAGAGACATTTTAATTCTGCTCTCCAACAAGAATCCCCTGTGTCTGTTTACAGAGGACATAATCATTTTCTAAATTCTTGCCTGGCACAATTTTTTTTTGTTATGATCAGTATTCTTTTTTTTTTTTTTTGGTAACCGGAATTGAACCCTAGGGTGCTTAACCACTGAGCCACATGCCCACATGCCCGGCCCCTTTATACATTTTATTTAGAGACAGAGTCTTACTGGGTTGCTTGGGGCCTCAATACATTGCTGAGGCTGGCTATAAACTCACAATCCTCCTGCCTCAACCTCCTAAGCTTCTGGGCTTATAGGCATGGGCTTCCGTGCCAGGCTTATTTGGTATTTATTTAATGCTTTTTCATGCAACAGACTTTTTCTTTTGTCCGTCATGCCCTATAATTACTATGTAGTTATCTGCAAACCTCAACATGACACACCTTTCATGAACAACAAAGTCTGCAACTGTCTTGTAACCAACACATGGCTAGCTGGTTTATTATTTTTCTTTCAGTGATCTGGGGCCTCCAAATGAATCTCTGTGACTCCAACACTATTGAGCACTCCACCTGCTGATTGCTTACCTGCCACAAAATTTCTAAAGTTCATGAGGTTTTTCTTAACAATAGTTACACTCAGAGTATTTTAATATTGTTGATTCTTTCCTACACACACATCTCGGGATTCCCTCTGCCTTGCAAAGTAAAAATGCCTTTTTCACTTGTTATTTTCATATGATTATGACATTCATTCCTTATGGATTTTGGATTATTCTGTATTTAAGAACATATGCGATTATGGAGGATGGTGGTGGGTGAGTGGCAGGTAGATGAGATCGGCTGCTCTGCCTTTGAACCGATCAACAGTTTTGCAGCTCCACAAGGAGACAGGAGAGCAGAGCTGCATTCCAACTCAGAAGAAGCACAGAAATAATAGACTTTTAGAAAAATAAGAGAGTTGCAGAGGTGGAGTGAGTCTGAGTAACACTCTACAAGGCCACGTGGAGTCTGGCTGCTCAGAGGAAATAGGGAATTCCCTTTCTGAGTTCTGGGAAAGGGTGCAGATATCAAAAAGAGTTCAAGAATTAAAGACCACACCATCAGACAGACGTGAATTTAACAATTTTAAGTACAGGATTACAAATGGTCATGATGTGGAAACAAATCTGAACTGGGGACCTGAACTGCACTCCTGTGGAGACAGTGAAAACTGGGACAAGGATCCATGTTAAAAGGGACAAGATTGTTTGCAGAGAGGATAAGTGATCTACACCAACTTTTGCAACTTCTATTCTATTCTTGACATCCCCAGAACCCAGAAGACTATCTCAGTACATTTCTCATTTGTTTTCCTCTCCCTTTCCCCCTTCTCTTTCTCTCCCACTTGAATGGAAAGCCCCAGCCCAATAATTAGACCAGATGGCAATGGGGAGTGAAGGAGGTAGTATTGGGGATTGAGAATAAACACACACACACACACACACACACACACACACACACTGTATTAATTTATGAGTATGTCAAAATGAACCACACAATTATATAAAACTATAATACATGAATGCAAAATAAATTTAAAAGAAAAACAATGGGAAAGATGAGCCCAAAGGAAATATATTAGAAATCATGCAGAATCTCAACACTTCCTTAAAAAGCTTTCATTTCTGAAGCAGAGTCAGGTATGTTGTGTATTAGTTTTCAATGCTGTGTTACCAATTGCTGCATAAGGACACACATGTAAATCTAGTGTTTGTGAGTAAAGAACCTGGGTGTTCTACAATATAGTTACCAAGTCACCTTGTAGGCTGGGTGCTGGGAGCCATTAGCCAAGTAGGTATGACAATTTCCTTGCCAGCGTACCCCATGTTGCTGACATGTTGCAGTGACATTGAATGTAAGTGACCTTGCTCAAGGACCAAGGCAGATTAGGGTGTTCCCGGTTTTAAGATAATCATGTTTAGGGCGTTCCCAGTTTAGGTTCCAGGTTTAAGGTTTAAGATTATTCCTGCTGGGAATAGGGCGTATCCTGCTGCCTGAGTTCCCCTTGAGTTCTCACGGGATTTAGACAATATATATTTTGGAGACAGAAGCCCAGTGGAGGTGATTTTGGGCAGAGAATGTGGATTTGGGCAGAGAACGTGGATTTGGGCAGAGAACGTGGATTTCCCCAGAACGTGATTGTAGATGGCTGGTGTGAGTTCGGGAATAAAGAGTTGCTGTTTGAATCTACAAGCTGTGTGGTGGCTCGTGATTGTGTGCCCAGCCAGACTGCGGCATTTGTGCCCAGCCAGACGGTGGCAGCTGGGTCCTTATCCTGAGGCTCAACTAGGAATCATAGATTCACTTCCAAGATTACTCAGGTTATTGCCACCATCACTTTTATCATGGCTTTGGAATTCCTGAAAACTGTTTCTTCAGAGACAGCAATGGAAAGATATTGGAGAGCAACTAAGCTGGCAAGAGTTTTAGATAACATAATCACAATAGTGACAGCTCATCATCTTTACCATATTGTGTTGGTTAGAAGCAAGGCACAGCCTTGACATTGGTGAAACACAGACTATGAAAGGCATGAACATGGTGATCTTGAATCCTACCTTAAATCTTTTTGCCACATCTCAGAAAGAAAATACTTTCTTAATGTCTAGTGTAGAATGTAAAAAAAAAAAATTAAAATTTTTAAAAATGCCTGAAACATACTGAATGTAACATTTAAGAATATTAGGAAAAGAGGGAAGAGGAGGATTAGAAGATGGGAGAACAGAGCTAGGCAGCCATTCCCCATTCCCAACAACACAGAAAGGAGGCAGTGAAGGAACAGCTGATCTGAGAGATGGTTGCAGAATAAATGCCCTAAGACCCAGTATTACAAATCTGAGACCTGGAGAGACTTGAAAATTAGTTACTGGAGAAGAAAATAAATTTAGTTCTTTAACTCAGACCAGAATAGGGCAAGAAAAGGGCAACAGACAGAGAAAGAGCAGAAAAGCACAAAAACTCACCCCTTTAACAACAGCTGGGGAACATAAATAGATCAAAATAAGCAAGACAGGAGCAGCCCCATCCCCCTTACCCTTTTATTTTGACATAGGGTCTCACTAAGTTGCTTACTGCCTTTTTACATTGCAGAGGTTGTCTAAGAACATGGGATCCTCTGCCTAAGTATCCCAAGTCACTGGGATCACAGGAATGCAACATCACCCCTGGCTCAGATCAAGCATTTTGGCCAAATCTTGAAGAGAAAGCAGAGTTGGGCTCTGCAGCCATTTTTGTGGAGCCCACAGCTGAACAGACACCCTTTAAATCAACACAGCATCTTGCCACCTCCAGTAAGCAATAAACTAAACCAGAGGTATCTGCATGTGGGTCTCTTAAGAATCTGTTTAAAAAGAACTTGTTAAGGAATCACTACTACCTGAAAATGCCTGAACCCACTCACTCCCTCTCACCAGGAACAAGGGGAGTGGGGTGGAGTGGATCCAACCTGGGAAGTGTAAGCCTGTTCCAGTGTTCCACACATTCTCCTCAAGAACTGTGGCAGAGATGGAGTGGACACACACAATTCTCTGTGCAGAAAGTGAGAGCTCATATCAAAGCAAGAAGGCACCTTGAACACAAAGCAGAGGAAAGAAAAACTGTCAGGATCCTTACACAAGCTCATCATTACACAGGAGGCCTGACCAGGAAGTTGCCCAAGTCTTAAGAAGGGACTATTGCTCTGATTGCAGCTGCAGCCTGCATGAGACCTATCCTAGACGGAAGCTGCCTGGAAATCCAGGCATAGAGGGCAGTCTTTGGACCATGGCAGCAATCAGCAGAAGACCATGAGGAAAAGTTGCCTGAACCCCAGGAAGCTTAAAGTAAAGGTGCCTGAATTGTGATATTAGGCACTGGGAAGTCAGTCAAGGTAGAAAGTTGCCAGAATTCAATGCAGTAAATAGCAATGGTGCACAAACTGACCCATGGCCAGAGATGGCGAATGTTTAGGCACTGTTTGAACACCTACTGGATGTTACTTCAGCTAGAACCCAGGTAAACCAGATGAGTCTCTTTACTTAGTGATAAGGACAGTACCCCAGTGATCTGTGACAGCCAGGGGAAATGCTTTTGAACCACAAAGAATCTACAACCATGGGACCTGTGCTTGTACACAGCCAACAGGCCTTTTACAACCTTGAAAATGATCCTGAAGAGGAGAGCAAGTACAAGGTGGTTTTTGGCAATCACAGCCCTAGTCCAGAGCCCAGCATCCTGAACTTCTACACACAAGAAAAATGATCAACAGACACAACATGGAACAGGCATGTCAGGCAGTCACAGGCACCTGAGCTGACAAACCAAAACGAGGTGGTGGGAGATCCACAGCAACTCAGGTAGTGGCTCCAGTGACAGCTTCTCTGGAGGGGTCCAAAGCCAAGAATGATGGACATCTTCTGAAGATTCCAAATCCTAATAAAACCCAAACCAATATTCAATGAGAATTTTCTTCAATTTGCCATGTTTATTATAAATAACACTAACATCAACTTAATCATATATATCTATATATATTATTCTTTATCTGGATTGTTAGTCATTATACTAATAGGTGACGCTGTTCCCTCAACACGTTTCAAAGTATTTCTTCTAAACATTAAAAGCATTTAAAGCATGGAATCAGTCTGTGTTTTCCCACCTCTGGTTTATACTTCCTCCTCTTACTCCTAGTCTCCCTCTAACATTATCTACTACTGCATCAAATCCCAACCCATCCACAATTTTCTTCTGTTTAACTTGATGTATATTATTTCTTTCCACTTTTCTCTATTTTTTCTTTTTCTCTCTCTTGTGCCTATCTTTCTGCCGTTCCTATTTCTGCCCTGTATAATGCTACAGAAGTTATTCTATTTAAAAAAAACTAATCTAAATTAGTGTTATGTTAAAATGCAGCCAAATTATTGTTTATAGCACCACAATTAACAATAGACAAGCTGTAGAACCAACCAAGGTGTCCTTCAACAGATGAATGGGTAAGGAAAATGTGGTAAACAAAACACAATGGAGTATTACTCAACTATAAAGAAAAAGAAAATAATGGCATTTGCTGAAGTGGGAGCTAACTGGAGACAATCATGCTAAGTGAAATAAGCCAGACCCAGAAAGTCAAAGGTCCAATGTTTTCTCTGTTAGGTGGAAGCCAGGCCAAAACAAAAGGACAAAAGAAAAAACAAAATAAATAAGGGCTTCCATCCCAACAGAATAAAGATCAATCCAGTAGAAGAAGGTAATTGAGGGAGAGAGAGGAAATACAGGTTATGGGAATAACAGTAGAACAAATTTGACGTATTTTTCCTATATACATATGTGAATGTACCAGAGTGAATCTCACCATTATGTATATCCACAAGACAATAATTTAAAAGAAAATCTATAAACAAATTGCAGAAAAATTAATAGAGGAAAGGTAAAAAGGGGAGGGAAGAGAAGAGGGAATGGGGAAATAGTGGGGATTGAATTAGAGCAAATTATATTCCATGCTTTCCTACATGCCAAAATGTATCCTAATGTTATGTATAACTAAAAAGAACAAATTAAAAAAACACAAGAAAGGGGAAAGATGAATTTTTTAAATTTTTTTGGTTAGAAAAATTCTGTCCTTAATTGAACATTCTCTTAAAAAAAGACTATCAACCTAATTCACCAATATTTCTCCCCAGTTTCCATAGATTGATCTGTCATAGCATATCCAGATATATAGAACACAATTCTAAGGACAAAAACAATTCAAATTCAGCATACATACAAAACATACTGTATTCAATGAATTTCATAGCTGAAACACTGAACCAGACCTGAAAATGTCCAATAGAAAAATCACACATAGAAAAGGAAAGTAGGTCATGAACTATTTTTTATGTTGCTTACTTGGTTTCTAATGTGAAAGGAACAATATTTTTTATTTGTTCTTTTTAGATACCTATGATGGTAGAGTGTATTTCACATTATTTACACAAACATGGAGTATAGAAATAAACAATATACGAGAAGTTTTTCAGATACATATTTCATGAGTTTTATGTTTATATTTACCCTCAATTTTCATTGTATCTTGCTGATGTGATCATCTACTAACTTTATCTTGCCTAAAATACATACTCAATATTCTTCCTGTCAACAAGTAAGAATCTAAATGTCACAGTTAGTATGTATTATGGTTTGGATATCGGATATCCCCCAAAAGCTTCTGAATTAATAAAGAAATATTCAGAGGTAAAGATGATTAGTTTATGAGAGTAGTGAACAATTAGGCCATCTTAATTTTAATGTATTAACTGGGTGCTTACTATATAATGGGAGAGGTGTGGTTGAAGAAAGTAGGTCAATGGAGGCATGACTTTGGAGTTTATATTTTGTCCTCAGTTCCTGGAGAGAGAGAGAGAGAGAGAGAGAGAGAGAGAGAGAGAGAGAGAGAGAGAGAGAGAGAGAATCTCCTTCATGTTTTCCATGAGGTCAGCAGCTCTTTCCCACCACACCCCCTGCCATGATGTTCCATATCACCTCAGACCCACTGCAATTAAATCAACCAACCATGGTCTGAACTTATGAAACAGTCATCCAAATCCAAAACAAATATTCTACCCTCTAATTTTTCTTGTTGGGTATTTTGGTCAGAGCAACCAAATGATAACTAGCACAATATTCTATGGTCTCTACTCTATTTTATGCTTTTTTACATGTTCCCATGAAGTAGGATATATTATTTTGGCAGACATTTGTTTCAGGTTGAAAGAAAATAATATTAACAGTATGAAGTCCACAGTAAGTCAAGACTGTCATTTCTTCCTTGTTGTTGCTAGCAAAAGCATTGTTCATTTTTCTGTTACTTAATGTTGGGGGAAAAACATAATTTCTGAAAGTGCCTAATTAAAATTATTCAGCTTTTATTTAGGGTGCTCTCATCAGTACCATGTTCTCCAGAGACAGTTTAATTATGCTCTCCAAAAAGAGTCCCCTGTGTCTATTTGGAGGCAGGAAAAAAGCAAATAAAATTGGTTTGTTTAAGAAAGAATATTTACAAAACCAAGTTTTATAACTGGAAGGTGAACAAAGTAATTAAAAAATACAGCCCATCTTTCTTTAAACAATACTTATTGAGAGCCAAGTAAAATGTATTTCAGGTTTCCTAACACCTAGGGTCAGGACTCTGTTCTTTTTAAAGAAAGTCTGGCAAACAAGATGCCAAGTACTTGGTCTTGGATCATACAACCTAGGATAATACTTTACTATTAATCATCTCAACAATTTTATTTCATATACCATGTAGCTCACCTCTTTTCCATAAGTATTGCTCCTTGATTCTTATTCATGAAATGGCCCTCTCTTGATTAGAAACCATTTTCAGTTGATTCACAAGCAAAATATACACCTTTATCACCTCCATTTCTCTGTATTTCCCCAAAATACTGAAAAAATTGCAACTTTTTTTTTCTTTCCTGCTTTCTCACCTCCATGTCTTTCTCTCTCTTTCTTCCTTCCTATTCCTTTTTCTTTTCCTTTCTTTTTTCCCTTCCCTCTCTCCTTTTTTCTTTCCAATAGCTTTTTCAAACTCCATAAGAGCATCATCTCTGGCTTCAAAATCCTTACCTGTAAGCAGTTCTAAAGCATCAATTTTTCTACTGCAATTTCCAAATCCACAGCTCATACTTTTATTTCTAAATAATAAGTTAGTACTAGAGACACTTTTACTCAATGACAACTTTGCAATACTACTGAAATTTCAGACGTTGGGGCTTAACATGAATTGACTACTTGGGACTGCACTTAGAGCTTCTACCACTGCCCAGAATACCAAATTTCTCCTCAAGTCACCAACTATTTCTCAGACCTTAAGCAGCAGAACTTCTTAGATACTTTGTTTAGGTATTGTTGTAGGACCTTCTCTGAGTATTTGAGGGCATGTCCCCATCCCATCAGGGACTCTGTGATGTCAGAAATATGTTTTTTGTTTTGTTTTGTTTTAGTTATAGATGGACACAATATTTTCATTTATTTATTTTTATGTGGTGCTGAGTATTGAACCAGTGCCTCACATGTTCAAGGCAGGTGCTATACCACTGAGCCATACCCCCAGCCTAGCAATATATATATATATATATATATATATATATATATATATATATATATATATATATATTTTAGAGAGAAAGATAGAGATAATTTTTTAATATTTATTTATTTTATAGTTTTCAGCAGACACAACATCTTTGTTTGTATATGGTGCTGAGGATCGAACCTGGGCTGCATGCATGCCAAGCGAGCGCTCTACTGCTTGAGCCACATACCCAGCCCAGCAATATGTTTTTTAATGGAGTCATTCCTACAGAATGTTCACTGTATATAGTAAAGATCATCAACCCAGATTCCATCAAGTTTGTCATTATGCAAGAAAATCAGAGGTAGCCACAGGTTGAGAAGTGCATGCAAAGATCTGAAAGAAAAACATCAAACATTGCCACTCAAAGAAAAATAACCTAGCATTTGGCTTTCAGCATCCAACTACTACCATGTAGGATTATCTCAATGTAAATGCATTTTTTTAAATTTCTGGCTTCATTTATTTTTTTCTCCTTTCTAATCATTGTATAACATACATCACTAAACTTTGGCCCTCAGAAACTGATCTATACAGTGATAAATTATTATTGAATTCAAAAAGGAATAAGTTTAGTACATTGGAAAATTCTGAATTTGCTTCTTTAGAATTATGTAAATAATATTTTATAGTCCTGATTCCCTTGTGAAATTATTAACTCTCTATACCAATAAGGGTGATAATGAGTAACATGGAAAATTAAGAAATACTTCAAAATATTTCATGTAGGTGTTTTGACTGTGGAAATAGACAGTTACCCCTGGTGAGCAAACTCCTGGGGGTAACTGGCATCCTGATTTCCATGATTGGAACCCCCAGCTTTTCCCTAATGAGGTTATTAAGATAAGTATGCACATGAACTACCTGGTTTCCATACTGATATGTTTTGAAGGACAGAGGCTCTGAGTTTGCATTTACCTGGACCTTATCTCAGTTAGCTAGACTTCAGGATTAAAAGGAATACTGGCTAAAGTGTAATCATTGGTGGTGGGTAATATGTAACTTTTTGGGTTATTAAAGAGGATGGTAGAGAGGGGCAGGAACCCCTTTTTTTCTACCATCCTTCTGTCTGTCTGCACCTTCCCTGTGTGTCTGTGTCTGTCCTTTGTGTGCCTCCTCCACAAGTCTCCCTGCACAGATGTTCTTTAACAGTTTCATGTTCAGAAATTCAGAACATCTGTTCATTGGAAAAAATTTTAACAACAAATATTTTATATTTTAAAATTTTCTACTTAGTTTTTACACACATATAATCAGATATTTAAAGGAAAGTAAGGCATATTTTAAAAGCATAATTTTCTTATGCAGATATATTTATTAAAGCTATCAAGAGACTGACTTTATATTAAATGACTGGGAATGCATATGGAAGATAACAGACAGATTATTTTGTTATGGTTAATGTACATTCTCCAAAACAGTACATTTTTGGTTGTTTGTTTAATTTTTGTTTGTTTTCTTGTAGATGGACACAATACCTTTGTTTACTTACTTTTATGTAGTACTGAGGATCAAACTCAGTGCCTCACATGTGCTAGGCAAGTGCTCTGCCACTGAGCTACTACCCCAGTAACATCTTGCTTGTCAATTTATTCCTTATTTATAGGCCTTTTATGTTTCTTAACTCAGGACATGTAATAAAAACGGAGTCTTAAACTTATTAAAGAATTATTTCTTATTTTTATTTTTACACCTGGAAGAAGTGAACAAAAGGGAATAAAAAATCATATATCTGCAACTGAGTTCATTCTTCTGGGATTAAGAGATGACCCAAAGCTCAATATTTTCATTTTTCTATTTCTGTTTTTCACCTACATACTAAGCATTACTGGAAACTTAACAATTATCGCCCTCATTCTGGTAGACTTGCACCTAAAAACACCCGTATATTTCTTCCTTAGGAATTTCTCTTTCGTAGAAATCTCATTCACCACAGTTTCTATTCCTAGATACCTAGTCAGCATCATAACAGGAGATAAGACCATTTCCCATAATTCTTTCATGGCCCAGGTGTTTTTCCTCATACTGTTTGGCTCAACAAAATTTTTCCTTTTAACTGCCATGTCCTATGACCGTTATGTGGCTATCTGCAAGCCACTGCACTACACAACAATAATGAACAGCAGGGTCTGCACCCTGCTTGTCCTTGGTTCTTGGCTAACTGGCTTTCTCATTATCTTTCCACCTGTGATCATGGGACTACAACTGGATTTCTGTGACTCCAACATCATTGACCACTTCACCTGTGACTCCTCTCCTATGCTCCTGATCTTCTGCACAGACACATCCTTTCTAGAGCTCTTAGGATTTTTTCCTGGCCATATTAACTCTCATTGTAACCTTAACATTAGTGATTCTGTCCTATGTGTTCATCATTAAGACAATTCTGAGAATCCCCTCTGCTGAGCAAAGAAAAAAGGCCTTTTCCACTTGCTCCTCACACATGATTGTTGTCTCCATTTCTTATGGAAGCTGCATTTTCATGTATGTCAACACATACACCATTCTTCCATTTGTTCATTCACTTCCAAAATCAACTTCTTTTTCCAGAATGTTTTGTCTCACTTTGATCTCCTTTGCAGTTATCATTTTACATTTATGCATGCTGAAAATCCTAAGATTGTTTTAATGTCACAAAAATAAGAATGAGAAAATGATATTCGGCATTAATGCTAGAATTTTGGTTTAAGAATCCTTGAAAAACTTTCCAAGAAACTTCATAACCTAAGCAAAATAAATGTTATTTCAAGCAACTTTGAAAATTATTTTTCCAAGTGCATATTTAAAAAAAATACTATTTAAGTAAGCAATTTTTTTGCATGTGAAGTAATGTCTTCTTGTATGTTTCTATTTGTCATTCTGTTTTCTATTGTTTTTGCATCATAAATATTGTTCCTATGGTATCAATACATAGATGTTATAGCTTCATCATGAATTCCATATTTTATTGTTATAATGTATGTTTTTTATTGATTTTTTAAAAAAATAAATAACAGAAGATTGCATTGCAATTCTTATTATCACAATATACCACAATTTTTCATATCTCTGTTTGTATATAAAGTATTTTGATACCCAATTCTTGTCTTTATCATGTATTTTTGATAATGATGTCTATCACTTTCCACCATCCTTGCTAATCCCCTGCCCCCTCCCTTTTGCTCCCACCCCTCTTCCCTATCTAGAATTCATCTATTCCTCCCATGTTCCCCCTCCCTACCCCACTATGAGTCAGCCTCCTTATACCGGAGAAAACATTCGGCATTTGTTTTTTGGGGAGTGGCTAACTTCACTTAGCATTATCTTCTCCAACTGCGTCCATTTACCTGTAAATGCCATGATTTTATTTTTTTTATTGCTGAGTAAAATTCCATTGCATATATATGCTACATTTTTTTTTAATCCATCATCCACTGAAGGACATCTAGGTTGGCTCCACAGTTTAGCTATTGTGAACTGTGCTGCTATAAACATTGATGTGGCTGTGTTCCTGTAGTATTTTTTTTTTAAGTCCTTTGGATATAGATTGAAGAGAGGGATAACTGGGTTAAATGGTTGTTCCACTCCAGGTTTTCTAAGGAATCTCCATACTGCTTTCCAGATTTGTTGCACCAATTTGCAGTCTCACCAGCAATGTATGAATGTGCCTTTTCCCCAACATCCAGGCCAACACTTTTTGTTGTTTGTATCCTTGATACCTGCCATTCTGACTGGTGTGAAATGAAATCTTAAAGTAGTTTTGATTTTCATTTCTGTAATTAATAGAGATGTTGAACATTTTTTCATATATTTGTTGATGAACTGTATATCTTCTTCTAATAGAGGACAAAGTAGGCCCAAGTCTTTATCATGTCAGATTAGGCCCCGACTTCCTTAACAAGACTCCTAAAGTGCAAGAAATAAAATCAGAATTAATAAATGCAATGGATTCAAACCAAAAAACTTCTCAGCAAAGACGCAATCAATGAGGTGAAGAAACAGCCTACATTTGGAGAGCAAATTTTTGCCACACGCACATCAGAAAGAGCACTAATCTCCAGGATATATAAAAATCTTTAAAAAAAATAACACCAAAAAACAACCCAATCAATAATTGGTTTAAATATTTTAAAAAACAGAGGTGTGTTTGGAGACTTAGGAGGTTGGGGGACTAAAAATATTTAAAATATTCACACTCAGCTACAGGAAATTTTAGCTCTTTCAAAGCATTTGGAAAGAGAACAATAATACTCTGGTAACTGTTTAACAATTAGTTTATTATCAAAAAATATTCAGACATAATTTTTATGAATACAACTTATAAATAATAATAATACAACATACCATAATCTTCATTGCAAATTTTATACACTCAATTTATTTTCTCAGAATGTTTTTTTTTATTTTCACCAAATTCCAATCTATGAGAAGAAAATGTTACAATTCAATATTAGTTTGACAAAGTCATATTTCAATCTACTTTTTCCTATAGATTTATTGCCATTAAGTCTGTCTTATTCAATTAATTTTAAAGACTTTTAAATATAGTTTAATTCCATTTGTTTAATTCATTTTAAAATTTATCACATTGGTTAACAAATTTCTCTCAAGATTTATAAAACTCGACACTGTGGCATTACCTTCTCTTTTCCAAATTAAGGACAAAAAGATTATGCTAGGGTATTGATTAAACTTGCATTTGCCTTACACCTCTAATATTTTCAATATGAACACTGCTACAATTTCCCACCTGTCTTTATTTTTCCTCATTATCATATAGCTTTATTTTTATTTTATTATTTTTATGTTTTAGTAATACATTATAATTATATATGATAGTGAAGTTTATTGTAACACATTTATAAATTCATGTAACATAATTTTTTCCATTGCTCCATTTTAGTACCTAGTATTGACCTCCTTCCTTTGCTTTATTGATCTTTCTTCTATTTTTATTGTTTTTATGTTGATTTTTATTTTTGTTTTGTTTTTGTTTATTTGCTTGTTTGTTTGTTTTCATACAGATTATTGAATACAGGAGGACTTTAACACTGAGCTACATCCTCAGGCCTTTTTTATTTTTTTATTTTGAGACAAGGTCTCACTAAGTTGCTTAAGCCCTCTCTAAATTGCTGAAGCTAACTGAACTTGTGCTCCTTCTGCGTCAGCCTCCCCATTTGACAGAATAAGATGCATGTGTCTCCACATGTGTCTTTATTTTTTTAACTGGTGAAAAATAGTGATTCATAAAACTGGAATTCATTGTGATATATTCATACATGTACTTAGCATAATTTGGTCAATTTCATTACTCAGTTGTTCCCCTTTCTCACCTCTCCTACCTCCTTCTCAATTCACTTTCATTATTCAACTTTTCTCACCCCTCACCACTTTTCTTTTTTTTAATTTTTAAAATTTTTTTAATTGGTTGTTCAAAACATTACAAAGCTCTTGACATATCATATTTCATACATTAGATTCAAGTTGGTTATGAACTCCCAATTTTACCCCAAATACAGATTTTCTTTATTTCTCTCTGCCATTCACAAATTAAAGAAATCATTATACTTTTGATTTCAAAAGAACCAAACTAAAATATTGGAGATAAAAGGCAGAATAAATCAACTAAAATTCAGGTGAAAGTTTTTCCAATAGAGTAGGTCAACTAGAAGACAGAATCCTAGAACTAGAAGACAAAATGTCTGGCATTAAATATTTAGACTGTATTAAGAAAATAAGTTAATCATGAACTGAATATACAAGAACTTAACAGACAACATTAAAAGATCAAATGTAAGAATGATTGGAATCAAAGAGGGATCTGAGACACAGGATAAGGTTGAATATAAACTTTTTGGTTAATATCAGAAATTTTTTTGTATTTGGGAATGAGATGGCTGTCCAGATACAAGGCACATTCAGAACCCCAAATAGAGAAGGTCAGAAAAGAACTTCCCCAAGACTTATTGTATAATAATATTGTCTAGCAATTAGGGGAAACAAGAGAAAGAATTTTCAAAAGTCTCAAGAAAAAAATGTCATGTACCATTTAGAAGTAATTCAATGAAAATTTGATTTCTCTCTCCCTTATCTGGGAGGGACTGAATTATGTGTTTTAAGCCCTGAACAAAAATAACTACAAACCAAGATTGCCATATTCAATAAAGCTGTATTTCAGAATGAAAAGATAAATTTTTGATTTCTTGAAAATTTTCCAAGATAAGCATAAGCTAAAATCTTTGTTCCTAGGCACAAGGATTTTCTTGTTAGGACTTTTTAAATATTGTGCCATAACTGTGCTTTGAATGTACTGGCTGTGAAATTCCTGCAAGTGTGGAACAGAAGCTGTTTGTGCTAGCAGCTTCAACTTGCAAGAAAACACTCAGTTTTAAGAGAGAACACTCTGCTTTTTTTCTGGTTGAAGTAGCATTAAATAGAAACTATTCCCAGAACTGGCAGAAAGAATTTCAATTTAAAGTCTCTTTGCCTTTGCTAAATGGCCATTCATTAGAAGCAGACAAATGCAATGAAAATGAGTTTTCTAGAAAGGTTTAATGAAAGGATTGGAATGTCCCCAAAAAGTCATGTGTGAGGCAATGCAAGAAGCTTTAGAGGTAAAATGATTGGGCTATGAGACCCTTAATCCAATTAGTGGATTAATACCATGTTAGGGGTTAACTTGGTGCTAACAGTAGGTGGGGAGGGTGAAAATGGAGAATGTGTGTCACTGGGGTATACATTTTGTTCTTGTTGAGTAAAGGTCTCTCTCTCTGCTTACTGTGATGTCCTGAGCTGCTACCTCCACCACATTCTTCTGCCCTTGAGCCTCAATAAATGGAGTCAGCTGTCTTTGGACTGAGACCCTGAAACCATGAGCCCCCAAATAAATTTCCCTCTTAAATTTTTTTTTTTTCAAGTCTTTTGGTCAGAGTAGAGAAAAAGCTCTCTAAAACAGATAGAGATATTCCAGATAAATAAAGGCAGAAACGAAACAGGAATAGTTGTCCTTGTATCTAACAAAACAGGCATCAAACCCAAAATTAATCATAAAAGACAAAGACAGTCACATTATAAAGTGAAAAATCCAACAAGAAGATATAATGATATTAAATATTTATGCCCCAAACATTAGTGCACCTAATTACATAAACAAGCATGATTCCATGTAATAATTCATATAGAAGCCAAAACAATAATACTGATATATTTTAACACATCTTTCCCTAGGATAGGTCAACCAGACATAACATCAGTAAAGATTCCTCTGCACCCCCCCCAAATTTATTAATTAAATTAAACTAATAAACATCTGCAGAATATTTCATTCAACAGTGGCCAAATTCACTTTATTCTCAGCTGCTTATAGAACCTAAAAAATAGGCCATATTTTTCACCACAAAACAAGTCATAGAAAATAGGAAAAAAATATAATTCCTTCCATCTTACCAGATGAAAGAAGAATAAAATTATAAATCAACAACAACAACAAAAGGAAAGAAAGATATAAAAATTAGGAAATAGAGGGAATGAGGTCAGAAATTTAAGGAGCTTTAGAATAATATGAGAATATTGGCTCAACATATCAAAATCTCTATGGCACTGTGCAGGTGGCTCTACGAAAAAAAAAGTTGGTGGCAGTGAGTGCCTATATAAAATAAGAAAGGTCCCAAATAAAGAATAAATAAATAAGTAATCTAATGATGCATATCAAGGTTCTAGAAAATCAAGAAAAAATATCAAAAGCAGTAAAAGAAAATAATTAAGATCAAAGCTGAAATTAATGAAATAGAGAATTAAAAAATATAAAATATCAGTAAAATAAAGTGTTGATTCTTGGAAATGATGAATAAGATTGAAAAGCCCTTAAGCAAACTAATAAAAAGGAGACAAGATCCAAATTAATAGAAGTAGAAATATAAGAGGAGACACAACCACAGACACTACAAAAATCCAGAGAATAACTAGGGTCTGTATTGGAAATTGTACTTAAGTAAATCAGAAAACTGAAAGAAATGGATAAGTTTCTACTTATATATGAATCACCAAGAGGATATAAACTAAGAAGATATTAAAAAAAAAACACTAAACAAAACAAGAACAAGCGATGAGATTGAAGCAGTAATAAAAAGCCTTCCAACAAAGAAAAGTTCACAATCAAATGGATTATCTGGTGAACTCTCTCAAGCTTTTAAAGAAGAATTACTGCCAAGACTCCTAAAAATATTTCATGAAATAGAAACAGAGATGAATCACTTCCAAATTCATTTTCTGAGGCCTGTATTCCCCTTATACCTAAACTAGATAAGGACACATCAAGGAAATAAAATTACAGACTAATGTCACTTACTAGTGTAGCTGCAAAAATACTTAATAAAGAGCAACTATGTTTACCAAAATATCAAAAATCACAACCATAAATCAAGTTAGTTTTTTGCTATGGAAGCAATATATGCAAATCAATATATGCAATATATCCAATATATGCAAATCAATAAATATAATTCACTACATGGATTATATTTACAAAAATGTCTTCATTATTTCAATAGATGTGGCAAAAGCCTTCAATAAAATTCAACACTCATTCATGACCACAAAATTGAAGAAATTATAAAAGAGTAGTTTGGCTTAAGATCATAAGGCTATGTGGATAAACCCAGAGCCAACATCATATAGAATGGGATAAAACTAAAAACACTTTTTCTAAAATCAGGAATAAGTCAAAGACGTGCACTATCAACACTCTTATTCAATATAGTATTTGAAATTTTAGCCAGTTAAATTAGGTATAAAAAGGAAATGAATGGATACAAATAGAAAAACAAGAAGTCAAATTATCAAGCTTTATAGATGATATATCTGATACTTAAAAGTTATAAAAAAACCTCTATCAAAATACTCTTTGAACTAATATACAAATTCAGCAGAGTAGTGTAGTACAAACCCACATACAAAAATCAATAATGAATTCACTAAAAAAGAAATCAGAAAATAATTCCTTTCACAATAGCTTCAAATAATAAAAATAAAATATTTATGTTTAAGTCTAAAAAAGTGAAAGATCTCTACAGTGACAACTATGGAATACTGACTAAAAAATTGAAGACAATATTAGAAGTTGAAAATATGTACTATGTTCTTGTCTAGCCAGAATTAATACTGCTAAAAAGATGACCTTACCAAAAGTGACTTATAGATTCAGTGCAATCCCCATCAAAATATTAATAACATTCTTTACAGAATTAGTTAAAAACAGTCCTAAAATCCAGATGGAAAAATAAAAGACACAGAACAGCCAAAGTAATTATTAAGAAAAAGAGCAATACTGTAGGCATATAATGCAGAAGTGCAGTAACAAAAGCATCATGGTATTTACATTAAAACCGACCCATAAACCATGGAATAGAAGACACAAAACCAACCCCACACAAATAAAGCCATCTGATTCTTGACAAAGACACCAAAAAACATAGGCTGGAGAAAATATAGCTCATTTTGACAAATGGTGCTGGGTAAACTGGATATCCATATGAAAATAATCTCAAAATGGACCAAAACCCTGGAAATTAGACTAGATACTTTTCAGTTGATAGAAGAAAATAAGGGAAACACTCCAATATGTATGTGCGGGCAATAACTTTCTCATTAGGATCTAAAGTTCAGGAAATAATACCAATAATTACTTAATGGGATGGCATCAAGTTTAAAAGCTTCTGCATAGCAAAGTAAATAAGAGCATGGAGCGCCTACACAAAATATTTGCCATCTACTCTTCTGACAGGGGATTATATCTAGAATATATATTTAAAAAACTCAAAAAACTTAACATTGAAAACTAAAATAAAAATAACCCAATCAACACATGGCCAAATGAACTGAATAAGAAATTTCCCACAAGAATGAACAAATGGTAAGAAATATATGAAAAAAATGTTCAACAGCCTTAGCAATCAGGGAGCAAATCAAAGCTACACTGAGATCTGAACTCATGCCAGTTGGAATGGCAATCATCACAAATAGAAATAATAATAAATGCTGGCACTTATTATTCCACTGCTGGTAGAATTGTAAATTAGTATACTTGCTGTGGAGAAATGTATTAGTCAGGGTTCTTTGGAGGAACAGAATCAATAGGAAGCATAACTAAGGGGATTTACTAGGTTGGCTTAAATGACCAGAAGCTGGATAGCCCACAATGACTGTCTGCATGCTGGAGAGGGGGAAGAACCAGTAGCTGTACAGTCTGAGAGACTGAAGCCTCAGAACAACAGGGATAAACAATTCTACCCTAGTCTGTTACCAAAGACTTCTGGAAACTCCCTGGAGAATCACTGGCAGAGTCTGCTTTGGAAAAGTGTAGAAGCAAGAGTCTGATATCCTCAGATGATTGCAGTAGCAATCAAGAACCTGTTCAAGAAGAATTGAGTTTGCATCTGCTCTGCTTCCTTATTCTTCCAACTTTTATTCCATCCAAGCCTTCACCCTATTGTATCATGTTGCCCACATTTAGGGAGGGTCTCCATTTTGGTTGGCTAGCCCACATGCCAATCATTTCTAGACACACCCTCATTGACACACTTATAAGCCTCTTACTCCTTGACAGCTCTTAAGCCAATCAAGTTGACAATTCACATTGACCATTACAGATATATTTATGAAGGCTTATAGCAGCCCAGTTCACAATAGCCAGGTTATGTAGAGAGCCTATATATCCATCAGTTAATGAATGAATAAAGAATATGTGGGGGGCAGGGGTTGTGGCTCAGAGGTAAAGCGCTTGCCTAGCATGTGTGAGGTACTGGATTCAGTTCTCAGCACCACATAAGATAAAATAAATAACGATTGTGTCCACCTATAACTAAAACTAGTAAATAGTTTTTAAAAAGAATGTACACAATGGTGTTTCATTCAACCCCAAAAAATGAAATCATGTCATTTGTAGGAAAATGAATGGAACTTGAGAGCATTAGGTTAAGTTAAATAAGACAAACTCATCAAGTGTTGTTTTTGTTTGTTTTCATATGTGGAAGCTCGGGAGAAAAAAATGGAAAAAGGATGGAGGATATTATGAAAATGAAAGGGAAACAAATAGAGTAAAGGGAGGAAATCCGGAGAGGGATAAAGGAATTGAGGTACTGGAAAATAAAATTGATCACATTATGTTATGTGTATGTATAAATGTGTCACAATCAATGCCCTTATTATATAATTATAGTGGTCCAATAAGAAATTAAAACAATTTTGAAATTTTTTTGGGGAAAAATTATCAATAAGCAAACTTTCATGTAGCATCAGATTACCTGAATATATATTTTATCTGTGAACTATTGAAAATATAAATTGTTCAAAGACCTGTGCAATCAAAATATTTACAATGTTTTATTAATATTTTATTCTAAACTTCATTTAAAGAATATATATTTTTGTGAATGTTTGTAAAATATAAAATGATGGAAAAATTATTCCCTTCATGATATATCAAAGTCTCCATAAGATATAAACACATATAAATCTTAATATAATGAGTCAATAGTATTAAGAAAACACTAGTACAAAAAAGTACAAAGATATCGAATTATAAAGAAACTTTGAGATATAATGTATGATGTTATCTTTTAAATGGACTAGATGAGAAATACACTTAAAATACCTCAAAATGTATACTATGTGCCATGAATCATCAATGGAAACTAAAAAAAAATTAACACAATTATGACACTAACTATATCAAAACCTTAAAATACATATTAAATGAGTAATTGAAATTTTTCTCAAAGGTGAAGTTAATATTCACATAAATGACCTCAAAAAAATGCCACTCCACCCCATGTATGAATTGGTTCGGAGATTTTTTTGGCTCCAGATACAGTTAGGCAATGCTAAAACTTTAAAAAACTGAAGCAAACTTTGCAAATATTCAGAATGAGAAGACAAATACTCATTTTTTCCCCTTATGCTTGCTATGAATACTTCCCAGATAAGTTTTTACATCTCATAAAACTATGGGAGGGCTGGGGTTGTGGCTCAGTGGTAGCACACTTGCCTGGAACATGTGAGGCACTAGGTTTGATTCTCAGCACCATATATAAATAAATTAATTAAAGGTCTATTAACAACTAAAAAAATATTAGAAAAAAAACTGTGGAATATTCATGAAAACAATTGCAGTTGCAAACAGATGGAAAATTTTTTGTTCTTTTCCATTAGAAGAATTCATACTGGTAAAATGTCTATACTATCCAAGTGAACTATAGATTTAATGCTATTCTCATCTAAATACTAATGACATTTTTTAATATAGAAAATTTAAAAATTCTCAAATAGGTATGGGACCATCAATACTCAAATAGCCAAGCCAATCAAAGAGAAGGAAGAAAATTAGGTATCACTTAATTTAGGACTATATTATGAAACAACAGCTTTGAAAAGAGTATAGTTCTGGAATTTAAAAAAAATACACATAGAAGAATCAAACAAAATAGAGAAAAACCACCACAAATATGGTCAACTAATCTTAATTAAGGTCACGAATAATATACAATGAGACAAAGTCTCCTTAATAAATGGGAAAACTAAATATATACATGCAAAAGATTAAAATTGTATCTTTATTTATACACCTTATAAAAATTTTGAAATGGATTAAGGATGTAAACATAAGATCTGAAACCCTAAAATTCCAGAAGAAAACAAAGAAAAGTCTCCTTGACCTTGGTCTTACAAATTTTTTTTTGATATGACACCAAAAGTGTATCTATAAAAACAAAAACAAATGATACTGTATTAAGCTATAGTTTATAAACAGCAAAATATATAATCAGTAGTATGAAAAAGCAATGTGAATAATGGAAGAAAAATTATTTACAAACCATATAGCTGAAAAGGGGCTAATATCCAAAATATTAAGAAACTCCTACAACACAATAGAAAAGAAAAGAAAAGAAAAACTCCTTTTTTTTTTAAGGACAAAGACTTAAATAGACATTTTTTTTCAAATAATACATACAAATGGCTAAAAGTTTCTCATCATCACCAAACATCATGGAAATGCAATTAAAAACCACAGTAAGATATTACATTATACCTTGCTTAAATTACTATATGAGTAAGACATGAACAAAGAGATAACAAGTGTTGGTAAGGGTATGGAGAAAAGAAAGCCTGATGCCTTCATGGTTTTTAGTGAGAAATTAGGTGATAGGCTCACCAAGGATTGCTTTGAATTCCTCTGCTGCTCCAAAAGTGTTCTTTTTATTTTTGTCTTTCAATAAATTAATTTATAATGTGGCTTCGTATAATTATTTTTGAGCTTATCCCACCTGAAGTCTCTTTAACTTCTTTGGTTTGTCGACGTATGTTTTTCATCAAAATTGGGAAGTTTCTCAGTGTTTGTTCAAATATAATTTCTGCCCCACTCTTTCTTAGTTCTGCATATGAGATGCACACAATACTATGTTGATCTTCTTGGAAATAAAAATAAATGTAAAAGTTACTTCCAATTTTAGATGAACACTTATAACTTAGCTTAACTAATGAAAGGAGCAATACTCTATGTAAATTTCAGCTGCTATAATATATCTCAATAACCTCCAGTAATTTTTTGAAAGTGTTCCATAGATTATTTTTTCAGGACTTTTTTCTTAATAGACCTCTCACTTTTTTTATTTTTATATTTTAAACTGATTTCCCTCAACCTTAAGGATAATACTTGCAAAGTATGAAAGTGAACATCAGAAGATATTTGTTTATTTTTCCTGGGATTCACCCTTCCCCAAATACCCAGTTAACATTTTGCTGGATAATTTCCTCAGACTTCTCCTGGGACATAGGTACCATAATCACACAATTAAAATATGATTGCTAAAATGGATCAAGCACACAGATCAATTAGGGCCCTATTATTTACCACAAAAGTAATTAAGCATTCATTTGCCTCAATTTTTTTTTCTGAAATTATGTAAAACAAAGTACACTGAAGGTGCTATTTTTACTTTATTCCTAGGGGAAAATAATGGATTTGGCCCTCTGAGAAATATCAAAACTAACTCTAGAATTTTTATCATTTATAATGGCAGAAATTTCATCTAAAGTTATGATCCTAAGGTAGTGGATGGAATATGTCAGGCCTCCAAGTATTAAATGATGATTAAAAGATAAAAATAAAATATTTTACTGGGTGTTTCAAAATGAAGCATAAAAGACTTTGTGAGGGAACTTGCAGTTTTATGGAAGGAGAGAGCAAAATATATTTTGAACAGTTGCATGACTTTTGATTTAAGCAAATTGAGAATATTATTTTGTATTCAACACTTAAGCTTTGCCATCAATATTTGATAAGAGGCAAGTAATTTTAAGTTTTTTTTATCTATGTTTCAACTTCTATTTATTCTATCTTATTTATTTCATTATGTTTGATCTGGTGTGCTTATTTATATATATCTGATATATATATATATATATATATATATATATATATATATATATATAAAATACATACACATACATTTAGTAATTAACTTAATAAATTGATATTTAAAAATATATTGTAATAATTTCTAGCAACTAACTGAAATATGTAGAACACACCACACCTTCCTTAATACTTGTACATTTTTATTTTAGGAGACCTATCACATGTTAATGGTCTTAATGTTCAATATAGTTCTAATTAATTTATGGAAAGCATTTATATATTTCAAGTTTGAGTGCTATTTGTGAATTATTCATATAGCACATTAAAATTTTCTGACCAGACTCTTTGATGCTTAATTAGATTTTTAAAAATATTTTAGCAATTATGAAATATACCATTTATTAATGGTATATATTGTTTTTTAAATCAAGAATGAAGTTAGAGGTTCCAAAATTTCCAATAATATCTAGAAATAGATTGTATTTGGACTGGAGAAAATGGAATACTATTTACACAAACCCTGTTTAAAAGTTCAAAATATTAATTAGAATCAATTATCCAGTTGTTTTTTTTCTGTGTGTGTGTGTGTGTGTGTGTGTGAATATCAAGAAAAAAATGCTAGTGAAGTTAGTAGTGGCTACTTCTCAAAAAAATATTCAGAACTTTCCTTAGGAAGTTATGTTGATCACATGTCGCATGATCAAATAAGAATTTTTAATCCTAGAAAAGATAATGTAATAAAGGCACAGTACCCCTTATATTTTAGTTAATAATGAAACATTTGACAATTTGTGTCCAATAAATTTATTTCTCAATAATAAATGTAAATGTAGAGACAGAGTAAAATATAGCACAGTCATATTAAAAATAAATATATATATAGGTATGATTGAATTGAAAGTGAGAAATATATACACACAACCAAAGTCTCCAGTGCTTCATATCAAAATGCAAAAAAATAATTACTTCAAAAAACATATGCAAACATTTGTGCTTCCCTTCTGATTCATACTTTATTGTTTTCCAGATACATTTTATCAGTAAAATCTGCCTTAAACCACTCGTTGGAAATGAAAAATAGAACATCAGTAACAGACTTCATCCTCCTGGGTTTAACAGATGATCCAGAGCTACAGGTTGTGATTTTCTTCTTTTTATTTCTCACCTATGTTCTGAGTGTTACTGGAAATCTAACTATCATCACCCTTACCCTCCTGGATTCCCACCTGAAGACCCCCATGTATTTCTTCCTCAGGAATTTCTCCTTCCTAGAAATTTCATTTACTTCTGTCTGTAACCCTAGGTTTTTGATCAGCATCCTAACTGGGGACAAGTCGATTTCCTACAATGCTTGTGCAGCTCAACTATTTTTCTTTATCTTCCTGGGCTCAACAGAATTTTTCCTCCTGGCCTCTATGTCCTATGATCGCTACGTGGCTATCTGCAAGCCTCTACATTATACAACCATCATGAGTAACAAGATCTGTTACCAGCTCATCCTCATCTCTTGGCTGGCTGGTTTCTTGGTCATTTTTCCACCACTGACCATGGGCTTGCAGTTAGATTTCTGTGATTCCAATGTCATTGACCACTTCACCTGTGACTCTGCTCCTTTGCTGCAAATCTCTTGCACAGACACCAGTTCTCTAGAGCTCTTGAGTTTTATTTTAGCTTTGTTCACTCTCCTGACCACATTGACACTAATAATTCTCTCCTACGCTTACATCCTCAGAACAATTCTAAGAATTCCCTCAGCTCAACAAAGAACAAAGGCCTTCTCAACCTGTTCCTCACACATGATTGTTGTCTCCATCTCATATGGAAGCTGCATCTTCATGTATATGAAAACATCAGCAAAGGAAGGAGTTGCTTTAACAAAAGGGGTGGCTATGCTCAACACCTCTGTCGCTCCTATGCTGAATCCATTTATTTACACTCTAAGGAACCAGCAGGTGAAACAAGCAATTAAAGACATTGTGAGGAAGATATTTGCCTCAAAATCATCAATCCGAACATGATTTACAACTAATTCAGGTGCATGATTTTAACTATAAAGCCAAAACCATTGCTGTTTAGTTAGTCTTTGCTTTCTTATCTCTTCTAAGAAAAACAACTTTTTAATGCTATTTGGGATTAATTTAATGTACTTATATATCAAGTCCTTTATGAACTCACACACAAAATTATTGTGGAATGATTTGATGCATTTTCATATGATACACTTCAAAAATAGGTCTAAAGTCTCTTTATATATGAATTTATATACTTCAAGTATATACATGCTAATGATAATCACTGCACATATATTTGAACAAAATAAGACATTGTGTTTCTTGAGTTAGTAATTCATATATGTGTTTATACAAGTATATACATACACATATATGTTCTTACAAATGTGTGTACATATAGGTGTGTCTGTATGTGTATGTGTATACCCTCTTTTTGCCTTTTGGTGGTTCTAGAGATCTAAAATACTGTGTTTTAAATGATTACTGTTGTTGTTTTTTTAATAGGGTAAACAGACATATAGGTTACAGGAAGAAATAATATATAAACAATATAGGTTAAACAAGGTGGAAGAGGAGGATTAATTTTTGTACTGAACATTTGAAATTAAATTCACAACTTACTTAAAATCTATATGATTTAAAAATTGAGTAATATTCATGATCATGATAGCAAATTAGAAATAGATTCAATATTATTGCTAGCTTTTGCTTCTAAATAAATATATTATATTTATTATTACCTGAATTATTTTACTTATTTATGCTGGCTTTCACAAGAAAAAATAATATAACTATGACTTTAAAAACAATTTTATGTTGGGTATACTCATGCACACCTATAATTCCAGTGGCTCAGTAGGCTGGGGCTGTACTATCACAAGTTCAAAGCCAAGAATCAAACTCAAAATATAAAATTAAAAAAGGCTGGGGATGTAGCTCAGTGGTTAAGCACGTGTGGGTTCAATCTCTGATGCAAACAAACAAAAAGACCAATTTCATGGGAGTAGAACTTTTCTAATTACAGTTATTACTTAAGGAAAAGGCAATATCAAAACTCAATTTTTTATAAAACATTTCTAAAAAAAAAAGCAAATGTGAGCTTAGGAATGACACTTTCTGAGGAATTTTACCTTACTAGGCCATGATTTAGAAATCTATATCCATGTTGTATACTAGCTAATATTATTTTTTCTCTTTTATTAGTTGTTCCACTCTAATTTTGGTAAAGTTTGCACATTGATTTATGTGAGGTAATATTGTTTGCCAAATAAATATTAAAGATAAAAATTGATTAAGAAAAAAAGATTTAAGACATTAAAAGTATAAGGAAAAGTTATAAAATCTAGGAAAATTCTGCTTAGCTTAAGGGCTAGAAAAAAATACTTCAAGTATGCCATGAATTATTATTATTATTATGAATTTATTTTGTTCCTGCTTTTAATATATCATAACTTCATGGTTCATGTTTTGTTTCCTTTTCCTAATAATCAGATAATCACATAATAAGTAGCATAGTTCCCAACAGTTCCCAATTCATTCACTTTAAAAAATAACTCATTACTTTTTTATTTTTAAATATATTTTAGCAGTTATTGACCTAGGATTGATATAAAGAAAGTGCACCATGTAAGGCACAAAATCTGATTTGTTTTGACATTATATTTACATCCATAAAATCATCACAACATTTAAGAATTCAAGGTATTAAACATATCCATCACCTCCCAAAATTTCATCCCTTCTCCCCACTCTTTTTGTTTTTAATTTAGTAAGAACACAACATCAACATTTACTCTATTCCCAAAATTTTAAGTGCAAAATACATTATTGTTAATATAGACACAATGATATGTATTAGATCTTTAGAACATATACATCCTCCATAATTGAAACTTTATACTCACTGAATAGCACTTGCTGATTTCCCCAATACAGCAGACCTAAAAAATTCATTACTTTCTGCTTCTGAGTTTGACTATGTTCAGTATGTGGAGCCAAGGCATTATTTATCATTGACTGACTGACTTTTATCATAGTATGTCTTCCACGTTCATGTATGTTGCATATGGCAAAATCTCATTATTAATTAGGGCTGAATAATATACTAATGTATATATCATGTTTTCTTTGTCCACTAATCTGTAGATGGATATTTAAAGGATTGCTTTCATATCCTCGATATTTTGAATAACGATGTAGTACATATATAAGTATTTGAAAATCTCTGGAAGATCCTGATTTCAATTCTTTTGAATACATATAAAATGAATTTTTGGATTTCCATATCATGTGGTAGTTCTATTTGTGACTGTTTTGAGGAACAGCTGTACTGTTCTCTGTATTGGAGGTGCCATTTTACATCCTCATCAACAGTGTACATGAGTCTCAATTTTTTCTCTTCTGGCCAACACTTGTTACTTTTATTTTGGAGGATTGTTGTTTTTACTTTTATTTATATAATAGCCATCATAACAGGTGTGATGCTTCACTGTGGTTTTAACTAGCATTTCTCTGATAATTAGTGATGTTGATAACCTTATACATTTGTAACTCATCTTTGGGAAAATAACTATTCAGGTCTTTTCCCCATTTTTTTCAATTGCATTAGTTTTTTTTTTTTTCTGTGAATTCTATGGAGTTCCTTTAATTTTGGATATTAATCCCTTACAATGTTTATATTTTATAATTTTTTTTTCCATTCCATGGAATGACTTTTCATTCTGTTTCTTTTTTTTCTGTGTAGAAGCTTCTGAATTTGATGTGCTGACACTTGTCTATTTTTGGGTTTTTCACCTGAGCTTTTGGTGTCATTGCCAAGATCAATGTCATGAAGCTTTCCACATATATTTCTTCCTAGGAGTTTTACTGTCTCAGATGTGTGTTTGTATGTGTGTGTGTGTGTTGTCTCAGATCTTATGTTTAGTCTTTAGTCTTTTACCAGTTCACATTTGTGTATAATATAAGATAAGACTCTAGTTTCATTCTTTTGCATGTGAATATATCATTTTTGAAATTCTATTTACTGTATGAAATGTCCTTTCCCATTGTGAATTCTTAGCACCATGTAAAAGATCAGTTTTCTGTACATGCAATTAGATTTTACTGAGCTCTGTATTCTGTTCAATTAGTTTACATGCCTGTCTTTATATGAATGCCATACTGTTTAATTGTAGCTTTGTCATATATTTAGAAATCAGCAAGTGTTTGCATCCAGCTCTATTCTTGTTTCTCAGGACAGATTTGCTATTCTAATTCTCAGGGTATTCCATTAGAATTTCAGACATTTTTTTTTCTTTCAGTAAAAAACTGCTGTTAAAATCTTGATAAGATTTCATTGAATGTGTAGATAACTTTGTGTAAGAAACAATTTAAAAAACTTAAAACTTCCAATCCGAAAACAAGAAATACTTTTATGTCATTCCTCAGTGTTTTACAGTTTACAGCATGGAAGTCTTTTCACTAATTATTTAAGTTTATTTTAAGTGTTTTATGCCCTGCTTTTGTAAATTAAATTGTTTCCTTACTAATTTTTCAAATATATGTTGTTGGTGTGGACATGCAGCTAATTTTTGTATGTAGGTTTGGTATCTTGCAACTTTACTTCGTTTATTAGTTCTTACTGTGTGTGTGTTTGTGTGTGTGTATTCTTCAATGTTTTCCTCATAGAAAGATAGTTTGACTTTTTTTCCAATTGAATGCTTTTCATTTCTTATTTTTATCAAATTAAATAGCTATCACTTTCAGTTTCTCATTGAATAAAAAAAGTGATGAATATGGCAATATATGTCTTGAATTTGATCTTTAATGATGAATTTTTCCATCACTGAATAAGATGTTAGTGATGGGCTTGTTGTATGCTGTATTATTACTTTGGGATTATTTCCTTCTAAACCTAGTGCATTGAGAATTTTTAATCATAAAATAGTAATTTAACCCCAAAATGCTCAACATGGGAAAATCAATTTATTAGATAAATGACATTAATGAAATGAAGGATAAAAATCACATGATCATCTCAATAGATACAGAAAAATTATCAAAATTCAATACCTTTTTATTATAAAAAATGCAATTCCTTATTTTTCGTTCCTTACAGAAAGCCAAAAGATCCATCACCATTGATTTCAATTAAAGGGTCAATTGGATAGTATTGATTAACATTCCTTTGAATAGGTGCAAGTCTCTGAATTATCTCTTTGATGCAAGAGGATCAGTTATATGTTTCATAGCAACAGTGTGCTGCTTAAGTGTATTAGTGCTGGAATTAGGTTGCCTGGCTTTGTATGCTGGCTTTGTCATTTAAACCCTGACACTTTGAACAAACCATTACCTTCTCTAGAATTCAGATTTGTTCATTTTTTTGTAAAGGAGAAAAATAATTGTATTCAATGCAAAGATTATTTTGTTCTGATTTTATGTAGGTTAAAATCTAAACTACTGCAAGTAAACAAGTAAGTTCTCAGTAATATTAACAATTATAATTGTAATAGGTCCATTACAGTGTAGCACTGGTCCCAGCAAACTGTGGGATCAAGCCACCATAGACTGAAACCTCTAAAACCAAGCCACTTTATTCTGACCAACACTGAATTTATGCTGATCAACACAAGCTGCAGAATTGGGGCAAACCTATAGTTGGATCAGCTCTAGTGATGAAACAATGAACATATCAATAACAAAAGTGCAGTAAACCTGGACTTAGGACACTATCTAGTGTTGAAATGGCAGAAATGACTAACTACTCAGAAAATAAGCAGCCCACTTAAAATTCCTAGAACAAAAGGCCTAAACAAAGACAGATTATGAAGATTAGAATTAACACTCAGTGCTTAAATAATGTTGAACATTATTAAGCATCAAGAACTTTCCAGAAAATACTAATTGTCAAAATGTCAAAATAATGTGCAGGAAGCCAACCAGATAGTAACCAATATAGATGTACTCACTACTATATATATGTGTATATATATAAAGGTATTGTGTCCACCTAAAGTATATATACATATAGTTTAGGTGGACATAAAGATATTGTGTATGTATATAGTTTAGGTGGACACAATACCTTTATTTTACATATTTTTATGTGGTGATGAGAATAGAATTCAGTGCCTCACATGTGCCAGATGAGGGCACTACCACTGAGCCACAGCCACAGCCACAGCCTCTATGGATGAATTTAATAGGATCAGTTGATAGCTTATTAGAAGACATAAGAACAGAAAACTTTACTAACTGATAAGGGAATGCAAATATCCATATATAGGAAACTCAATGATCACCAGACAGACTTAGCTTGACCAAGTATTTTCCAAGACATACTTAAATGAAGTTATCAAATGCCAAAGATAAAAAGAAGATTCTTAAGGAGGCAGGAGAAAATAAACAACACATAAGGATGTCTCAATTCACCTGAAAACAGATTTTTTTAACAGAAATATTATAGGTTGGAGAGAGTGGTATGAGATTTTTAAAACAGTGAAGGAAAAATAAATTATCAACAAAAATAGTGTACCAATCAAAGCTATTCTTTGAAATGAAAATGAGGAAAAGGTGTGCTTAGTTAAATATTGGGAGAATTAGCCACCACCAGAAATGAATGCCAAGAAATACTAGAGGGAGTTCTTTAAAAAGAAAGAAAGTGATGTTGAAGAATAGGAAGGAAAGATGTGAAGATTTAAAACTCAATAATAAGAGTTCCCATACAGACAAATTCACAATGCCTTAATGTTATACAGTAGAGTCTATGAAGATGATGAACAAAACAAGCCTAATAAGTACATTATATGTTTCCATGAAATATGTGGGGTGGGATATTAAAAATTCAAAATATGGGGAGGAATGGAGTGCAAATGTAGTGGTTTTGTTGGTATAGTTTCTTTTTCAGTAGTCTTGTTTTCTTAGCTTTATAATCATGCTGTGTTGGTATCTTTTATTTTAATAACTTGTTATAGTCAAGGTTGTCTTTGTAACATTCACAGTAAACACAAAAAAATTTGTAAGCCAAAAATAATAAGCAAGAAATAAAAACACTCTCACAAATGAAGTAAATGACTTAATCACAAAAGAAGTCAGTAAGAAAGAGGAAAGGATAGACAGGAAGTATACTAAAACAGGAAAAGAAGTTACAAAGGCTGTAGTAAGACTTTGCTATTGATAATTTATTTAAATGTAAGCATGTTAATACTAATTAAAAGATGCAAAGTAGTTAAATGAACAACAACAATAACAAAAAGAAGGAACTATAAATTGCTGACAAGAAGCTCAATTCTCCTCTAAGACTCACACAGACTATAAGTGAGGGTATATGTAATAAGATGCTCCATGAAAATAGAATCTAAAATAAAACAGGAGTATCCACAGTTACATCACAAAACCATACCTTAAATAAAAACTATCGGGCCAGAGGTGTAGTTCAGAGCTAAATTGCTTGCTACAATGTGTGAGGCCTTGAGGTTCATCCCCAGCACCACCAACACCATAAAAGGAAATCAAAAACAAATTTTAAAAAATGATACAAGGGAAGTAATTAAATAGTGATAAAGGGTCAATTCTATAAAAGGAAATAATAGTTACTTGTGCTTCCAATATTTGAGCACACAAATATATAGTGTAAATATTAATAGATGTAAAGGGAAAAATCGACTCCAAACCAATTATAGTATGGGACTTGTACATCTCACTTCCAGTAATGCACAGAATTGTTCAGGCAGAAAATCAACAAAGAAACAGCAGAGTTAATTGTACCTAACAGACATCTACAGACCTTTCTTCCAACAAATGAAGAATACATGTCCTTCTAAATCCATGGAATAATTTCAAAATAGATGATATGATAGGTTACAAAACAAATCTCAAAAAATATTTTTAAAATTGAGATCATGTTCATTTATTTTTACAAACATACCATGATATAATAAAAATAGAAATCAATAAAAAAGAAAACTTTGGACATTATATAAATCCAGGGAAAATAAACAAACTCTGTTTTGAATAATCAATAGTTAATGAAGTTTAAAAAATTCTTGAAACAATTGAAATTGGAAACACAGCATACCAAAACCAATGGTATACAACAGAAGCAGTACTAGGAAGAATGTTCACAGCAGTCACACCTGCATCAAAAAAGTAAAGACCTTAAATAAAGAATGTATCTTTGCATCTCAAGGCAGTTGAAAAAAGAAAAACAAAATTCAAAATTAGTAAAAAGAGAGAAATAATGGTCTAAGACAAAATGAGTAGAATAGAAAATTTAAAAAACAACACAAAAGAAAAGTTAAATGATGAGCTGTTCCTTCAAAAAGATAAAACAAAAGTGACAATTCCCTAGCAAGACTATTGAAAAGACAGAGAATATTCAAACAAATTAAATCAGAGTTGAAAATGAAATTATTAAAATTGGCACTGAAGAAATAAGAAAATTGTTAGATATTAATATGAATAACCAAACCAAAAATATGATAAGCTAAAAGAAAGAAAACAAATATCTGGAAACATATACCTTGCCAGGATTTAATCATGAAGAAATAGAAAAACTGAACAGGCCAACAGTGAATAATGAGGTTGAATCAGTAAATAATATCTCTCTTCAAATAAAAAAAACAGGACTAGATGGCTTTACTATGAAGTTTTACCAAATATGCAACAAATATTAATTTCATTTTTAAGTGGCTCCATAAATTAAAGAGGAAGAACTTCTTCCAAATTTCTTCTATCAATTTAGCATGAATTTCCCTGATACCAGAACTAGACAAGGATATAAAAATAAAGAAAGTTACAGGCCAATATCCTTCATGAATATAGATGCAAAATTTTCATCAAAAATCAGCAAACTGTATCAGGTGACACATTAAAAAGATTATTCACCATGATCAGGTGGGAATCCTGCCAGGGATGCAAGGATGGTTCAAAATGTGCAAATCAGTAAACAAGATATACAGCATCAACAAAATAAAGGATAAAAACCTATGATCACATGAATAGATGTAGAACATACATTTGATACAAACTCACCATCACTTCATGATAAAAATGGCACACATGAAGTATCTGAACATAATAAAGGCTATATATGATAAGTCAACAGTCACATCACAGTGAATAGAGAAAAGCTTGAAGCTTTCTCTCTAACATCTGGAATAATAATGCTATTTCCACCACTTATATTCTAGCAAGAACAATCAGGCAAATGAAAGAAATAAATGACATCTCATTTAGTAAATAGGAAATCATATTGTCATTGTTTGTAAGATAATATGGTGTTAGGTAGGGAAAATTCTCAAAACTCAACTGAAAAAATATTGGAACTAAAATTAATTCAACAAAGTTGCATGATACAAAATCAACACACAAAAAATGATTCTTGTTTCTGTGCACTAAGAGCCTAATATCTGAATTAGAAATCAAAAGAGATTATTCAGCTATAAAAATAATGATATTGTATCACAAAATGGATATAACTAGAGAACAATATGCAAAATACAATAAGTCACATGCAGACAGACAAATATTACCAATTCTTTTTCATAAGTAGATGTAGAAATATTAAGTAGAAATATTAAGTTGATACGCTTTTAAACTATAATAGTGATTACTAAAATTGGAATGGGGTGGATAATGAGGGTAAGAAAAGTGGTACCCAAATATAGTGAGATAATATTCTAAAGAACAGGGGCAACTGTAATTTATAATAACTTATTTTATATTTTATGAATAACTAGAAGAAAGAAGCTGAAAGCCTCTAAACACAAATAGAGATGTATTGCTTGCATATAGAACAAATAATGTTCAACTTATCCATGTTCTCCAGTTTTCAACTGTAAATTCTGATTAACTTAATTACTGATTTAATAATAACTCTGTATACATAATAATTTTTGTCAATTAATTACATGTAGAAGATAATTTGCCAAACATTTTATCACAGAGGCATCAATAAAATATTTTATAAACAGCCATAATTATATCCTTAGAAAGTATAATGGGGATAAAGGAGATTTGAATCTGATTTGTGCTTTTTTATTTTTATTTTTTCCCATTAAGATGAGCACCTGTCCTCTAACTGATTCTCCTTTGCTATCTTACTGTCTCAAAGGAAAGTGTCTCTGCTGCTGCCTATTTTAGTTGCCTATTTTAGTTGCTTTGCCAAGGCTAATTACACAGAGGGCAGAGTAAGTGATGTTTGAACCTGGGCACTAAGGATACTTGGCTATTAATTCAATTAATCCCTGTGTGCCTCCAGGAGAGAGAGTAGAAAACATAAATATCACTATTTTGTGAGTAGAAATATTTACTGTCTGCTCAGAAACATCAGAGCATCATTCTTCTCAACCCAAAGAAAATTACTTTTTTCTTCTCCCTCTCAGATTTTCTACCAGCATGATGGAGAGCAAAGAAAATATTTCCAAATTCAAAGTAAGAAAGAGTTCCTAAAGATCTGAACATACTATGTATAAAAGGGATACTTGGAAAACTAAATACTTTCTAAAACATATCTAGAAATCAAATTTAGATGATGTTGCTACTCCAGGATAAGTCACATCTTCTTTAACACAACACAATCAAACCCACTAAGGAGCTGCCAGTCAAAATGATGAAAAATTATCAAGAGTAATTAATGTAAGGTAGATGTGAGAATTTTTTTGAGGGATAAGAGAGAAATATTGGTTGGTGTATTTTCCTGAAATTTCTTTAAGCTTTGCTTCAACTTTTTAATATGGACAATTGTAAAAAAAACATGTTTTAAAATTATTCAACTGATCCTTGAGAAGACTAATGACTTTGTCAGGGCATATTTAAACATCCTTTTATACCCACCAATCCAGTAATTTGTAGTTATCCATCTAAAAGACACATGAAATATGCTTTCCATGTTCTTGGAAATGTACCACAAAGAATATTACATTGCTGAAAATTTCAAAATTTTCTAAGTTGTAAATATTCCTTTACTATGAAATATCTTCTATTAGTTTAGCGAAATTATTCCCTTAATAGCTAAGTGAGACAAATTACTCTTTATTGAGAGAAGTTTTAGTTGTACATCATTCACTGCACAAAATCATCAAGGCTAAGATTTTCACCAAGACAGTTTTGCTGGTTTGTGTTCAGAGGTGGAGTATGAAGAATGAGATGACAGAAAGCTTGTCAACTTTTATCTACTTTATAGCTTATTCTCCTCATTGCAGTTTTTGTGGCTCTGAAGTAGTTGAGAGACAATTGGTTGCTAGATAAACTAAAATCAAAGAGCAAGTTACTGTAAAGTATTAGCTTATGATTTACTTGTATTAAAGAGAAACCATTAATACATTGATTTTTATCTAACAAAGGCAAAATAGGATTTGTGTTTAAAAAGACTGAGCTGAATATGGAAAACCCCAATGAATTTGAAAACACAGAGCTGTTTTCCTTTCCTTGAATAAGCTCTTGGTTAATCTGAGAAGTTTTCAGAAACCAATCTTGAGGTGGGGGTGGGATATCATCAAGGGGAATAGATTTGGTTTTATGGATTTCTTTGAAAACCTTGATTCTCAGAAGTAAATGCATGTGACACACTATCATTGTACAATATTGATCAGTATGCTTTGTTAGCATCTTCATCCAAGTCATACCAGGTCTGTGCCATTTCCCTTAGAGTTCTGCTTATCTATTTTCCTGTGATGATATCCTGAAAGCAAGATGAACCTTGCCGTATATTTCACATTGTATTTTCTAAGGCATGTGGCATTGGAAGGAAGAATTCATTTTTTCCAGACCCACAGAACTCATGGTATGTGAAGGAATTTTTTAAAATTTTTTAATATTTGTAGATGGACAGCATGGTCTTATTTATTTTTTATGTGGTGCTTAGGATCAAATCCAGTGCCTCACACATGCTAGGCAAGTGCTCTGCCACTGAGTTACAGCCCCAGCCCTGTTTGCAGGAATTTTTAAAAAGCAAATTGAGTTAAAAAATAAAATAAAATAAAATCATTCTTAACTCAAACTGTTATCTCCTGCAGAAATATCCTTTCATTCAATGATAGGGAAATAGTAAAAGCTCAAGAGACTGTGTTTTCAGATAGTGCATATGTTCATTGCTGGCATTATAAATAATTAATGCTGGCTGACTAGGGGCAATCGTTACTCCATGAACAGAAGCACAGTCTGTTCCTCTATTTGAAGACTACATGTAATGATCAGATGCTATATTAACAAAATAAGACCTGTTGTGCAGGTAAAGGAATTCTATTAATATTTAACTCATCCTTCATTTATATGTACAATATAATGCAAATATATAAATTAAGTGATGGTTTATGGCATAAGGAACAGCACTAATGGAGTGGGTAGATGACAATGTCAGTGTTGAACACTAAACTTTAATTGCCTATGTGATTCTCAAACATATGCATATGAAACTCTTAATCTTTATTCAACCTTCTAATTTCTCCACTACCATTTGGTCTAATTCCCAATATATATATTTGAGAAAAATATCTTTAACAATTCTAATTAAGAAGATGAATATTACACATTACAAAAAATGACAGAGTTTTAGTACAATTTAAATAAGTTTCATGAAATGTAACCTAGCCTAGCGCCTGGGAAATGGTGGATGATAAATGGAATAGATTTATTTTACATAACTTGATTCAGATTTTCCAACAGCCAGGTTCAATCAATCCCTGAACCAGAATTATTAAGAGCGAGGAGGATGAAAGGATCCAGAGCACTTAATTCCTTGGGAAGACTAGGGCCAAAGAATGTCAGAGTGGAGCACTCTGGCAGAAGGATATTGGGAGTTTGGGAAGATGAGCATGGAGAATGGAGGCTATGAAGCAATCATTACCTTAACACAACTTCCCCTAGCCTGCACTGGTGGAAAGATTTCTGAGAGGACAAAACTCAAAAATATTAGGAGAATTATGTCAAGATCATTGTATTGTCTTGAGCAACTAATAAAAATAAATAAATAAATAAACCATAGTGTATATTATTTTTATATATTGTATATTACAAAATATATAACAAATAAATTACCTAATAAAATTATAGGAAAAAAGAGATGATATATTTACACCTACTCAGTAAAATATAAAGACTAAAAGAGACATGAAATGGATTTTGTGTTCCTGAGGTGAAAAACAGGTGAAATTTGAAGTTTGGGTAAAGGATCAAATGAAAGGCTATAAAAGTACAAAGGAAAAATTATGTGAAAAACAATTAAAGAGGCAAATTTTTAGTTTAAGACACTCCAAATAAACATCCTAGGTCTTTTCTAAATGGTACAGTAGATCAAATGACATTAATGGTGATTCACCAATAGCCTACTCACTAGGGACAGAGATCAGTGGGTATGGAGCCAGATGCCATTTGGCAGTATGTGACAGCCTGTTCATAATTATGGAAGTGAAAATTCATTTAGATAGTGTAATGGTCTTCAGCATATATTTTTAATAGCTTTATTGAGGTATAATTTGTAACATAAATTGCATATACTTGAAATACTCTATTTTATGAGATGGGACTTAGGCATGCTATGAACACGCCATCACAATAGAGGTAAGGAGCATGTCCATCAGCTCCCAAAATTTCCTTATTTCCCTTTTAGGTTTTGGTTTTATTTGTTTATAACTGTTGTTGTTTATTTCTTTGTTTTGGTAAAAACACTTAACATAACGTATACTCTCTTTATTTTTTTTCATGCCCAAAATAGCAGTGCTAATAATGGCACCATGTTGCACAGCAGATCTCTAGACTTACTTATTATCCATCCTGAAATTTTATAGCCACTGAACAACTCTCCATTTCCCCTTCCTCTGCTCCTGGCAACCACCCTTCTGGATCTCTGTTTGCTTGAATCTGACTATGTTAAATACTCACGAAAGTGGAATCATGCAACACTTGACCTTCTGTAACTCATTTCACTTTGATAATGTCTTCCAGATTATTCACGTTGTTGCATATTGCAGGGTTTCTTTCTTTTTAAAGTTGAATAATATTCCATAGTATGTGTGTATGCATGTGTCATATTTTCTTTTAATCCATTTATGTATTAATGGTAATTCTGGCTTGTTTCCATGTCTTTGCTATTTTCAAATTTGTTGCAATGAACACCGAAATGCAGATTTTTCTCTGGGCTAGTTATTTCTATTCTTTTGGAAATATGACAAAAAGTGGGATTGCTAGATTATACAGCCATTCTATTGCTAGTTTTCTGAGGAAACTTCATAATGTTTTCTATAGTAACTATTCCAGGTTACATTCCCATCAAAAAAGTGCACAGATTCCAATTTCTCCACATCCTCATAAAAACACATAGTAGCTGTTGTTAATGGATATCATAAGAGATATAAGGTGAAATCTGATGGTAGTTTACAACTTAGTATGAGCTGTTAGAATGCTGAGTAGTCAGATTTTTTTTTAATGTACAACTCCAAACACCCAAGATTTCCAGTGTAACAAAGATCGTACTTTTCTTCATCTGTACCTGGTTCCCGTTCACTGCAAAAGAAAAAATCATTGCTATTGTACCTTTCCTCAAAACTGTTGGATCCTAAGAAATTTATCATTCAATCATATTTTAGGTGAATCAACGGACTAGAAGAATGGAGAAAGGAGAAGTAAACCTGGCCAGGCAAAGCAAAGTGGAATAACAGTTTTTCAGACTGTTACTGTTCCAGGCCATAGAAATGTGATGATATTATTTTTCCCTTACAAAAGGTGGGTTTATTTATTTATCTCTATGGCAAGCATTTTTCTCTAGAAACACTATCACTGAATTTGCTTATGAAAAATACCGAAAACTAGATGGCTAAATGAACATCCTAATATGACTAAAAGAAGTGAATAGAATTAATACTATGAACATGAAAATGTTTTATCACTAATTACTTTCTGGTTATATCAGCAAATATCCTTGGAGTGTCAGTGTGACAGAAATATTTTTTGTGTATAGATAGAAAAGTAAATTAAACAACAAAGAAAAAAACTATCTTGGTTACAATCTCAGGATTTCATAGCAATTCTAATCTTCCAGATATTGCAGTGAGAGCCTTTTAGCTATGAGTATTATCTGAAATATTCTCTACTTTTAGAAGTATGGGAATACAAATTACAATTACATAAAGGTACATTAATTAAGTCATTTCTTCAACATTATTAAACATGTGTAATGTGTCAGGTACTGTCTTTGTAGGTACAAAATAGAAAACAGAAATAGAACAAATTCCCTGTTTTTAGAGTACATTTTCTATTGACCCAAACAATCTATTAATCTTGAGAATATTCAGGTACTCTTGGGCTTCTTGAATGTATCTGTTCATATTATCTATGTGGTTCATTATCCACACATATGTTCTATAGTAAGAACGAACAAAATCTCTTTGAGAAGATTAAATTTTTAGACATGCAATAAGAGGTATAAGTCTCAAAAAAGAATAATATCAGAAATCAAAATATTTAGTAGGTGGTATAAGCATCAAAAAATCAGAAAGTGAAATAATTGCAGTATCAAAAAGTGATATATGGGAAGCCAATACTGTAAAAAAGGTGGGAATCCTAAGTTCCTAACAAGGAATAAGCCAGGAAAGAGTTAATCAGAAACTAGAAAGAAAACAGCAGCTGCAGAGGGACAATTAGTTATTAAGGGTAAAGGAATGGGTAGTACACAGAATGGGGAAAACCCTGGAAAAGGAGAATCTTTATAGTTTAGAACTGGGCATATTCAGGCCTTTTGTTTTAAAAAGTATTCAAAATGAAAGTTTAGTTTGAAGCACATGTAAAATAAGAACTTTGAACCAACTGACAGATTAGGCATTAAAGAAGTATAAATCTCCCCAGTACATAGACAATGCTGCTTTGTTTTGTCCCTAAATTTAGTATAAAAGCCAAATATGAAGAAATTTAAGAGCACATAAAATATTGTTTCTACTTTAGAGAAATTTATAGGAATCTACAGGAGAAATGTAATTACCGTGTACAGCATAATATAATGTGATATACTCCATGAATGGATAAACAACAGGTACTTGGAAACACCACAAAAGTATCATGCTTTGGGTTCATGAATGAAGATTTCCTGAAAGAACTGATACCTATAGGGAACTCTGAAGGACTAATAAGCATTAATCAAAGTTAGCCTGTGCAGAGGAGAAACCATATAGAAAATATGAAGAATTTCAAGTTGTCAGTGTTATTGGAACTCAAACCGTAAGGAAGACAGGTAAGAAAAGGACAAGTATTGAAATGAGAAAATCAAAGAAAGTACTTTCCATTAGCCTTGCAAGTTAAACAAAAAGATAATTCTTTCTATATCAAAAAATAATTAACACTGGAAGAAGATAATGTAAATCATTTAGAGCATATGGTAATTGAGATGTGGACACACAACTTGTTATGTTTAGAGCATCCTCAGATTTGGTATCTATGGAGTATCCTACAGATGCCCAGGGATGACCTATGTGCTTAATGATGATTTTTATAGAAAATAAAAGTGAATCAGTTAATCATTCATGAAGAGTATAAAGAAAAAAAGAATAACAAATAGAACACAATAAGTGAGAGGTCTGAAAATAGAATATTAGGGAACACCAATATTTTATATATGAATAGAGAAGACAGGCCTAAAAAGAGAGACACTAAAAATAATAATATAAACCTAGAAAGAAAATCAAAAAGATGCCAAGGGATTAATCTAAAGAATGACCAAACTTTGCTTTTTAATTCTGTGTCAATTTCAGGCAAGATGAAAACTAAACTATGCCATTGGCTTCAACAGAAATGAAGTCTTTTGAGGTGCTCGGAAAGCTATAGGGAATTGCAAGTGAAAGTCCTGCACGGCCAGTTAAAACCTCAATGGATTGAAGATGAACTCAGGAAAATGAATGTTTTCAAATGAATTTACAACATCAGGAAAAGGATACAGCCTAGAAGGCTCTACTTAGCAATATTAAAAATAAATTAACTTCTTGGACTTTGAGAGAAAAGGGTTCACAGTCAAGTAATTGAGCATAAATGTATACATAAGAAAGCACTCTTTTTGTATATATCTTGCACACAACAAGTGTGCACAATATAGTTAAAATAGTTATACATCAAAATGTCCATAAGTGCTAGAGTTTCCACTATAAGAAATCCTGTTTTGGTCACTGTCATTTATTTGTTTTCCAGGAGAAAATATATCTTATCCTTACAACAATCACCAGGTAGTAACAAGTGAAGAGAATCCATGCTCTTAGTTTCCTGGATATGCCCTGTATCCAAGGTTTGCCTTTGACAAAGAAATGTTAGCCATCCATAAAAACATATCAAAAAAATTGTGCACCATGATCAAGTAGGATTCATCCCTGGGATGCAAGGCTGGTTCAATATACGGAAATCAATAAATGTTATTCACCACATCAATAGACTTAGAAATAAGAACCACATGATCATCACGATAGATGCGGAAAAAGCATTCGACAAAGTACAGCATCCCTTTATGTTCAAAACTCTAGAAAAACTAGGGATAACAGGAACATACCTCAATATTGTAAAAGCAATCTATGCTAAGCCTCAGGCTAGCATCATTCTGAATGGAGAAAAACTGAAGGCATTCCCTCTAAAATCTGGAACAAGACAGGGATGCCCTCTCTCTCCACTTCTGTTCAACATAGTTCTCGAAACACTGGCCAGAGCAATTAGACAGACGAAAGAAATTAAAGGCATAAAAATAGGAAAAGAAGAACTTAAATTATTAAATTATTAGAAACTATTAGAGATAATAAATGAATTCAGCAAAGTGGCAGGATATAAAATCAACGCGCATAAATCAAAGGCATTCCTGTATATCAGTGACAAACCCTCTGAAATGGAAATGAGGACAACCACTCCATTCACAATATCCTCAAAAAAAAAATAAAATACTTGGGAATCAACCTAACAAAAGAGGTGAAAGACTTATACAATGAAAACTACAGAACCCTAAAGAGAGAAATAGAAGAAGATCTTAGAAGATGGAAAAATATACCCTGTTCATGGATAGGCAGAACTAACATCATCAAAATGGCGATATTACCAAAAGTTCTGTATAGGTTTAATGCAATGCCAATCAAAATCCCAACGGCATTTCTTGTAGAAATAGAGAAAGCAATCATGAAATTCATATGGAAAAATAAAAGACCCAGAATAGCAAAAACAATGCTAAGCAGGCAGTGTGAATCAGGCGGTATAGCGATACCAGACTTCAAACTATACTACAGAGCAATAGTAGCAAAAACAGCATGGTACTGGTACCAAAACAGGCGGGTGGACCAATGGTACAGAATAGAGGACACAGAAACCAATCCACAAAACTACAGCTATCTTATATTTGATAAAGGGGCTAAAAGCATGCAATGGAGGAAGGATAGCATCTTCAACAAATGGTGCTGGAAAAACTGGAAATCCATATGCAACAAAATGAAACTGAATCCCTTTCTCTCACCATGCACAAAAGTTAATTCAAAATGGATCAAGGAGCTTGATATGAAATCAGAGACACGCCGTCTGATAGAAGAAAAAGTTGGCTACAATCTACATACGGTGGGGTTGGGCTCCAAATTCCTCAGTAGGACACCCATAGCACAAAAGTTAATAACTAGAATCAACAAATGGGACTTACTCAAACTAAAAAGTTTTTTCTCAGCAAAAGAAACAATAAGAGAGGTAAATAGGGAGCCTACATCCTGGGAACAAATCTTTACTCCTCACACTTCAGATAGAGCCCTAATATCCAGAGTATACAAAGAACTCAAAAAATTAGACAATAAGATAACAAACAACCCAATCAACAAATGGGCAAAGGACCTGAACAGACACTTCTCAGAGGAGGACATACAGTCAGTCAATCAACAAGTACATGAAAAAATGCTCACCATCTCTAGCAGTCAGAGAAATGCAAATCAAAACCACCCTAAGATACCATCTCACTCCAGTAAGATTGGCAGCCATTCTGAAGTCAAACAACAAAAAATGCTGGCGAGGATGTGGGGAAAAGGGTACACTTGTACTTTGCTGGTGGGACTGCAAATTGGTGCTGCCAATTTGGAAAGCAGTATGGAGATTTCTTGGAAAGCTGGGAATGGAGCCACCATTTGACCCAGCTATTCCCCTTCTCGGTCTATTCCTAAAAAGAGCATGCTACAGGGACACTGCTACATCAATGTACATAGCAGCACAATTCACAATAGCAAGACTGTGGAACCAACCTAGATGCCCTTCAATAGACGAATGGATAAAAAAAATGTGGCATTTATACACAATGGAGTATTACTCTGCATTAAAAAATGACAAAATCATAGAATTTGCAGGGAAATGGATGGCATTAGAGCAGATTATGCTAAGTGAAGCTAGCCAATCCCTAAAAAACAAATGCCAAATGATATAAGGATAGTAACGAAGAACAGAGTAGGGACGAAGAGCAGGAGAAGAAGATTAACATTAAATAGTGATGAGAGGTGGGAGGGAAAGGGAGAGAGAAGGGAAATTGCATGGAAATGGAAGGAGACCCTCAGGGTTATACAAAAGTACATACAAGAGGAAGTGAGGGGAAAGGGAAAAATAATACAAGGGGGAGAAATGAATGACAGTAGAGGGGGTAGAGAGAGAAGAGGGGAGGGGAGGGGAGGGGAGGGGAGGGGGGATAGTAGAGGATAGGAAAGCCAGCAGAACACAACAGACACTAGTATGGCAATATGTAAATCAATGGATGTGTAACTGATGTGATTCTGCAATCTGTATATGGGGTAAAAATGGGAGTTCATAACCCACTTGAATCAAAGTGTGAAATATGATATATCAAGAAATTTGTAATGTTTTGAATAACCAACAATAAAAAATTTAAAAATAAATAAATAAATAAATACATTATGCAATGGAAAAAAATTCACTGATTGAGCTTAAAATATAATATAGATTACACAGGGGAAGGGCAATGATCTTGAAATTAGAATAATAAAAATTATGTAATATTTAGAATAAATAGTTATGTATTTAAAAAAAATAGCAGAGTCTCCAACATTTAGGATAAAAAGTGAAAGCTCTAGAATATGTGTGATTAGACTCTCAGAGGAAAACTCAGAAAGTGATTTAAAAAAATTATTTGAAGATCAATTCAAAGAAAATCACAAGTGAACCTATGCATAGTGAAAGCATGAACATAAAAATACAAAAAAGTCACTACATATAAAAATGAAAACAAAAATGTATAAAGAGTATACATTTTAAAATAACAACAGATATTTAAAATAAAAATAACAATATATAAAAATAAAAAAACGATAAGTGTCTGGATGTTTATTCTATAAATATCACTGGTAGTTATTTTATTTTATTTTTTTCTGTTTTTATAAGCCTTTTTTCTCTTTGATTTTCGGAAAAGCTGTATTTATATTAACTATTATTAATTTTCTAAAATCAGTGGGAAAGGAAAAATTCAACCTTACTATGTTATAATGCCTAAAGTAATGCTAAAATAAAGGAGAGTGGGGTTTTGTTTGTTGCATTATTTTTCATTAGAAATAAAAACATCAAGTGTTTAAAGGTCATCACAACAAAACAAGGCCAGGAGCAAAGGGCTCTTTCATACCATAAATAAGAGGAAAGGGGACAAGCAGCGGCCTGGAGACTTGCAATATCTTCACTTGGGTCTCTAAGGACTGCTTATGCCTCTTGGCTTTTGGTGACACTCCTATACTTGCTTCTAAGGAAAACAGAGCCACTTCACAGTCTATTATGCTTGTTAAAACTGTCTAAATGTGTCGTGACCCCCTCGCCAGCAAGGAAGACACGACACAGGATTCTTCTTTCAGCGGTTTATTCAGGCCTTAACTCTAATCTTCTCTCAAGCGCTCTTCCCCCCGTGCACCCACACACAGCCTAATAAAGCTTACTCAAGTCCAATCCAAAGCTGCTATGCGGTGTTTTCTCATAGGGTATTGAGGGACAGCGTGCCAACTCTCCCAAATAAGGAGTTGTTTACCAAGATCCACAACGGAGACCGGCGCCATCTTCTAATGGCGGCAACGGTCTGCAGACACGGCTCACCACAGTTCCCCCTTATTTCTTAAAAAACAATGCAGGCGAAAGTAGAGGTCCTATCCCACTGTACAAACATGGCTGCAATGTATGGCTCAGTCCTAAGGAGGCGCCTTCCCTAGATCTGACACCATATCAGCCGACGCCTTTTTTCGTGGGATGGGGCGTGGACGCCAAACCCGTATGCAATAGGACATGCTTCCCTTGAAGTCCGGAGACCGGATCATTCAAGTGCAGTGCCTTACCTCGCATCCTGCATCGTGATGAGGGCGAAAAGAAAAGGGGATTTTACAAGTAGCCGGTCAGTGACTATGAGGTTGGAAGTGGCAATACCATCTCTCAGCCCCTGAGAAAACGAAGGGTCCAAAGCATAAAGTGCAGCACCAGCATGGAAGCCCACCTGCGTGCAATGGCGACAAGACCTGCAGAGTGCATGGGCCTTCCATAACTGGGAAGGCAGGAAGAGGAGGGCATGCCAATCCCAGTGCAATGTCAAAGATAACTTGGGGTGCAATGGCCAAAACCCAGGAAATTATTGCTTAAGTTGGGCAAGCCAAACTTGTGGAGAGATACCATTCTCTAGGGCTGCAAAAGCCTGGACGATCATAGCTTTTTCTTGGCTATGTCGAGCTCTTAGGCGACAGAAAAGCCACAGACAAAGGACAACCCCAAAACAACACATCGCTCCAAAAATGCCTATTTTCACCCATTCCTTAAAGAAAGAAAAGGCAGAAGACAACCAATTCGTAAATTGGCCCAATGTCACAGGGTCCACACGAGTGTTGTTCAACATGGCAATTTGTGTCAGTTGGGTCTGGATCAACTTCTCTGCTTCCATGGACCAGTTTCTGGCCAGGTACTGTCCAATAATTTGAGAGGTATTTCTGGAATCATTAAATCTGAGAGATGTTATACATAGATGTGCACGATGATCAACACAACCCAAATGTACTAGGTCTGACAATTCCTCAATCTGAGCTTGGAGGAGATCCACCCTTTGATTAACGGCCAAAATTCCTGATAAAATATGTTGATTAATTTTACTTGAGACTCTAAAATGCTGGAAGTTTGTTGGATGACCTGATTAACCGTGGCCGCAGTCTGCACTTGACTAGCCATGGCCACTCCAGCAGTGACCGCTGCAACAGCAGACACTGCAACCACTGTTACAATAGCTGCCGTGATTCCAAAATCCCTACGGCTCCTGAGCACCTCAATAATAGGGAAGGAGTCCGGATCCGCAGTAACCGGAATCGGGACGAAAGTCGGGACCTTCATAACAACTGCCGTGCTCCAGGATCCATTCCAACACTCAGACAAGACACATGTACAATTAGAACAGTCAATCATTTCCGATCCTGTAGTATCATTGGTCAAAAGGAACAGAAACGGAGAATGAAGGCAGACTGCTGCAGGGGGCAGTGTGAGCATTGGACACCTGAGAATTGTATGAAATGTTTTTAAGCCTCCTACCATTACTGGTGTCCTGTACAGAGCCAGATACATTAAATAGCCAGCTTTGGACTCCTCTCAATTGGGCCAGAGCAGAGACATCGGCTGTGGCCCCCTTTTCATTGGAAATCAACCATTGAAACCAAGACTAGCCTGTTCCTGTAGTGGAATTATCCTTGGAAGAATTATACAAATACCTTTTAAGAGAAGAGGAAAGAGAGAAACCCACAGCAACTTGGCGCTTCTCCCAAGAATAATCTTGACAAGGCGTGAATGTCGGGGGGAAAGAATAGTACGGGGTACAATAAGGAGAGGCCTTAAAATAAGTGGCATTACTAGCGTTAGAAAAAGCCACCGGGAGTGACACCTGGGAAATCATAGCCAAAGTGGTGATATTCATTTCGGTCGAATTTGTAGTCTCTCCTGAGCCCTCCTGTACCCCACTACTCACTTGGCTAAGCACTGCAGACAAGGTTCCCAGTGAGACCCTACTGTTCTGTAAGGGGTCCTCCCAATTGGTCAAATTGTTGTGCTGTAAGCGAATACAACGGGTTCTCAAGAAACTGAAGCAGAAAACTCCCGTGAGATTAACACGAGAAAGGTTGAAAACCTGTTCCCCGTCTCCTCTAGGGGAGACACAAGGGGCAGACATCTCACATGAAGTAGAAAAAAGAGTGGGGAGGACACTAGAATTTTTATGGACCGGCATTGGCATCGGCCATGTCCAAGCTATTGCCCACCACTGCATCGGTAACATCTGGACCATTATCGTCTGTGATAGGGCCATGATACTCAGCAGAATGAAGGGTCTCATTGTTGGACTCTTGTAGGGTCCCCCGTTGTTGGTCAGTTATCTTCGAGACTTTTCTCGTTAGTCGTTCAGGGATCCACACCGGCTCCGTTCGGTCCTGTGGGAAAACACAGACAGAACCTCGTGCCCATGCTAGCACGGGATCAGGCCCATACCATTGTCCGGAAAGGACATCTTTCCACTTAACATACCCAAAATTCGGGGCAGAGGGCGAACAATGTCTATCTGCAGCAGAGCGCCTTTGAATGTCCAAATTTAAAAAATTGATAGTAAATAGAGCCAGGGAGAGGCGCTCTTTCGGGGAGTGGCCTAAGCTAATTTCCCCTTTTTGTTTTAGTAACATCTCTTTTAGAGTCTTATGAGCGCGCTCTACAATACCCTGGCCTTGTGGATTGTAAGGTAAACCATGGACAAGTTGGATACCCATCTGGCTGCAAAAGGAAGAAAATTGTCGCCCAGTATATGCGGGGCCATTGTCCGTCTTAATGGACTGTGGTAATCCCCAGGCTGCCCAAGCTTCCAAGCAGTGTGTGATAACATTTTTAGCTTTTTCCCCAGACAAAGCGGAAGCATAGATAATGCCAGAACAAGTATCTACAGATACATGGACATATTTAAGTTTACCAAAGTCAGGAACATGAGTAACATCCATTTGCCATATAGTTAAAGGCCGTAAACCACGAGGATTTATGCCTATAGAAGGAGGATGATGTAAAATCACACAATTAGGACAATCCAACACAATCTGTTGAGTATTAGCACGGGAGATGGTAAAGCGTTTCTGAAGTGCTCGTGCATTAATATGGAACTTACTATGAAAGTTTCTAGTTTGATCTAAGGAGGAAATAGGGAACGCCCAAGAAAGACGAGTAGCAAGATCTGCTTGGTCATTGCCGGCAGAAAGAGCACCCGGTAAACCTGTGTGGGCTCGAATATGCAAGGGGTAAAAACAGGCGGAACGATTCCAAATCAATGTTTGAAGATGGAGAAAAAGGGAAGACATTACTCCTGATGTGTGTATGGGACCCACTGCTTCCAACACCTTTAAAGCTTGAACTACATAAACAGAATCTGAGATTAAATTAAAAGGAAATGGACATTGTTCAAAAACTTTTATGACAATTTGCAGCTCCACCCATTGTGGATTACCAGGAGCAAACTGATGTTGGATAGGAGGCTGATCATTTACCACATAGGCTCCAATACCAGTCTTAGATCCATCTGTAAAGATATTTGCAGCTCCTGGAATGGGCGTAGAAGAAGTGATTTTAGGGAAAATGATAGGATGTTCCTTAACAAATGTAATAAGAGGATGTGATGGATAGTGATTATCTATCTCTCCTGGAAAGGAGCATCGTAATGTAGCCCAATTATCCAAGTTAGCACATAAGACCAGAATTTGTTGACATGTATAAGGAACAATCACAGACGTTGGAGAGAAACCAAAAAATTGTACACTTTGTTGTATCCCTAACATAGCTAAGGAAGCAACTGCATCAGGATAATACTCAAGGGATTTTCCAGGGGACATACGTGATGTATCCACAGTAAAGGACCATCTTGCCATAAAACTCCAGTAGGTTGTTGCACAGTGGCAAGCACACATAGTTGGAGAGGTTTATCCTCTTGAAACCTACAAAGGCTAGCATGTTGTATAGCCTCTTCCACTTTAAGCAACACTGACTTGGCTTCCTCAGTAAGATGTCGAGGGGAAGTAAGATCTGAATCACCTTTAAGAATTTCATACAAAGGTTTTAATTCAGCATTGGGAATATGTAGGTAACTTCTAATCCAATTTATATCACCCAATAATTTTTGGAAATCATTTAGTGTCTGTAATTTATCAGTCCTCAGAGTTATCTTTTGGGGTGTGATAGCTTTACGAGAGATAGTAGCACCAAGATAATTAATGGAGTCCCCCATCTGTACCTTATCAGGTGAAATAAGCAAGCCTTTCAACTGTAGCAAATGTACTAAGTCAGTATAAGCGGCCTCCAACATACATTGGGTCTTTGCTGCTAACAAAATATCATCCATATAATGTACACACCTTAATGATGGATATTTTTGTCTGAGTGGAGCAATAGTTGCACCTACAAACATTTGACACATGGTAGGACTATTTGCCATGCCCTGCGGTAGAACCACCCACTCAAACCTCTGATCAGGTTCCTCGTGATTACACGAAGGTAAGGTGAAAGCAAAACGTTCTGAATCTAGAGGATGCAATGGGATGGAAAAGAAACAATCTTTGATGTCTATACATATCATTGGCCAATTTTTAGGGATAGTAGAAAGCAAAGGCAACCCTCTCTGAATAGATCCCATGAGTTGCATTTGAGCATTAATAGCCCGTAGATCATGCAGCAACCGCCATTTTCCAGTCTTTTTTTTTTATAACAAAGATGGGTGTATTCCAAGGAGAAGTGGATGGCCTTATATGTCCTAACTTTAACTGTTCTTGAATTAAAACATTTGCTGCAGTCAGTTTCTCAGAGGAGAGTGTCCACTGAGGTACCCAAATTGGCTCCCCTGATTTCCAGGTAATGGGCACCTGATCCTCAGCGGCCCCTAAGAAAAACCCAACCCATGTCTGTTAAGTTTTGGTATTGATTGTATGGGATGTCTATGTCCCTGTAAATTTTTACCTAATCCAAGACCTGGTCTATATCCCATGTCTTGCATTATCTTTTGGGCAACTGTTGAGTATTCATTACTAAGTTGAAACCCCATGTCCTTCATAAGATCACGTCCCCATAGGGAGATTGGAAGATCAAGCACATATGGTTGAAAAATGCCAGAATGTCCTTCAGAATCTTTCCATGATAGATGTCTACAGCTGACTTGTGGAGCTTGAGCATATCCTAAACCCCTCAGCGATTGATCCGAGAGTTGCATTGGCCACCCCTTTGACCAGTCCTTCATTGCTATTATGCTATGATCTGCTCCAGTATCCAGTAATCCTAAAATTGATTTGCCTTCTATAGTTAATTTTAATGTGGGACGGTCATCCATTTCTAAGGACAAAAATACACAATTTCCTCCCGTTGTTCCAATCTTATCGTTTAATCTCAAATGGGAGCCAGCAGGAAAATGGGTATGTAGACTGGGTAGAAGTAACAATTGAGCAATCTGGTCTCCTGGGGAGATGGACACAATACCTTTTGGAGCTTCTACCATAACCTTTATTGTTCTTATTGTATCTGGATTAATAATTCCAGGGAAGATGTGAAGGCCTTGTAAAGCTGAAGAAGAACGCCCAACTAACAATCCTACAGTACCAGGTGGCAAAGGTCCTTTAAAGTCAGTTTCCACCAATTGGACTCCCATTGTAGGTGTTAATACGAGTCGGGAGGCGGAACAGAGGTCTAGCCCTGTGGCACCTGTAGTGGTTCTCCGCGATCTTTGGGATGTCGTAGAGATGGCCATGTTTCGCTCTCCACGGTCCCATTCTCCATTGCCCCATATATTTGTGGGCCCTGAGGTCGAGGGCCCTTCCGGCCGTTTTTTGGCACCTGTCTATCTGATATTGGCTGTCCATGACTGTCCTTGACTGATCTGCATTCATTAGCCAAATGTTTACCCTTCTTGCAACGAGGACATAGTCCTGGCTGTCGAACAATTGAGGATGACCCTTTTTTGTCCTGTAACTGACATGTTCGGGACAATCACGCTTAAAATGTCCCTCCTGGCCACATCTAAAGCACTTTCCTGTATGAGGGGGTGGTTTTCGGGTTAGCTGGAGAACGGCAGCAGCCAAACCTGCATTAGTAAGGGGTCCACCTATTTCCCTACAGACTTTCATTTATGCCTCTATTCCTTTATTTTTATATGGGGTTATAGCCGCTTTGCATTCCTTAGTACATTGTTCAAAAACAAGTTGTTTGATCAAAGGCAGAGCTCTATCAGGGTCCCCGAATATTTTCCCCGCTGCATCTACCATCCGAGCCATAAAGTCAGAAAAAGGCTCTGTGGGGCCTTGAATGATCTTAGTTAGATTACCAGATATTTCCCCTCTGTTAGGCAAGGACTTCCAGGCTCCGATGTAGATGTTGTTGATTTGCTCATATACTTCTGGTGGGTACCCTGTTTGTTGATTGGCAAATCTACCTTGTCCCAAAAGCATGTCCTTATCCCAGGCAGGGCGTTCCGCCGCATGGTTTTGGGCCGCCTGCTCTATTGCCCCCTCTAACATAAATGCTCTCCAATCCAGATACTTTCCTGGAGAAACACAGGCGCGCACCAGGTTCGCCCAATCAGACGGAGTCATACAAAAGCGAGAAAGACCCTCCACCTGGGTAAGTGTAAATGCAGCATCCACACCATAGGTTCGGACTGATTCAGCCAATGTCTTGACAATTTTAAAGTCAAGGGGTTCATGATATCGCCCCCGATTGGCATCTTGAAACACAGGGAATGTAAGACCCATGTCCGAATGAACCTTTCTCCATGTTTGTGCATGAAACGTCCTATTGAGTCCTGGGTTAGGATAGGGTGGAGGGTCAGGAGGAATCTCCAAAACATTTTCCCCCTCTTCCTCATATCCCACATCTGTCTTTGGGTATTTATGTTCTGTGTAGACAGCCTTACGGGGATCACTTCGCCCCTTAGTTTCACCTTTTCCCCTTTTGTCTCTAGCTTGCCGTGACAGCAATTCCAATACTTCCTCATTGTTTGAACTACTGTCTTCCTCAAAGGTTTTCAATTCAGTCAAATCTGGATAAAGTCTAGTCTTTGGCTGACTTGAACGTTTATCATCTCTATCATTTCCCCCACTCTTAATACTTTCAGCTCCCTTGGACCTCTCCTCATGCAATTGTTCAAGAACCTCCTGTCCTTTGGTTAGGGCATCCTGACATCTACTGTCAGATAAACAACCCCTTACTAACTTCCATAAAGGAATCACCCCACCTTTGAGGGTCTCTTGTTCGTGTGCAAAATCTAAATCCTTGCCTAGTTTTTCCCAACTGGGGGTCGTGAGACTGCCCGAGTAAGCAAACCACGGGGCCGCTAGATCTACTTGTTTTAAGAACATTTGCAAAGTACTTTGTTTAACTTTTAAACCTTTAGATCGTAGCAGTCCATCCAGGGCTAACAGAATAGGGCTAGAAGCAGAGGCGCCCATGGCGTTAATGCAGAAAGCGAAAGCAAAGAAATAAAGCGAAAGTCCAAAAAATCCCTGCTCTCTCTTCTTACAGAGGAGCGACCCGCTAATTTTTTCGCGGATTCCCACTTACCTGGGAACTTACCGGTGCACCACCCTGACCGCTAAAAGTTCTGGATCCTGGGATTGAGAGGTATTCGGTTCCCCGTCCGGGCCACCAATTGTCGTGACCCCCTCGCCAGCAAGGAAGACACGACACAGGATTCTTCTTTCAGCGGTTTATTCAGGCCTTAACTCTAATCTTCTCTCAAGCGCTCTTCCCCCCGTGCACCCACACACAGCCTAATAAAGCTTACTCAAGTCCAATCCAAAGCTGCTATGCGGTGTTTTCTCATAGGGTATTGAGGGACAGCGCGCCAACTCTCCCAAATAAGGAGTTGTTTACCAAGATCCACAACGGAGACCGGCGCCATCTTCTAATGGCGGCAACGGTCTGCAGACACGGCTCACCACATAAATGTTCTTTTCTATTGTCATTTTTTTTTTTAAAAATAAAGTTCTTATTTCAGTTGTAAAAAAGAAAATAAAATAAGGTTGCATTTGCCTGTGATGGCTACTGTGGTGCCCTTGGCCAGCTTATGATGCTAATGTTTACACCTGTATCTCTGAGGACACTTTCCTAGCACTGCCTATTATCCTCTGAAGCCCCAAAGTCTATTACATTAGAGATTCATTACTAATGGGTAGATAAGGCCACTAAGGACACTTTTGTTTACCTCTCTTAATTGAAAATTGAAGCTTTTATTATGAAGTCAATTTTGGCAGATTAGAAATATCTACCTCTTCCCAGAAAGGTCAGAACCACAGTCAGAGGGAGAGGGAGAATGAAAGGGAGGGGAAGAGATAGAGGGAGGGAGGGATAGGGAATACCTCCTAGGCTTTTAAATTATTGTTATCTTTATAGAAACAGAGAGTAAAGAAAATACTCCTTTGGCTCAAGAAGAGACAGGATTTGTGTCAAGAAGTCCTCATGTTGTGTAGGTGGTAGAAGACTTAGTGAAAACTTCTTTGCACATCTCCCTGTGAAAGGATATGTTCGTAAGAATGAGTGGCCAGAGCCCACCCTCCTACCTCCACTGAGATATTACTGGGTGACTTTTTCCATCCATTACTACTTTGGAGTTCAGTTAACACATGAAGCCATGACAAATAAAAAAGTAAGTACCTTCAGCATTTTTTATTTTCCTATTTTAAATTATAGAATGTTGCTTTCTTCTGAGAAAAGTATCAATAACAAAATAAATAATGTAATTTTGTTATTTTGATATTTTATGAATGAATTTAATATCATTTATGAAGTAAGCCTTTTAATAGAAGTGGCAAATATATGATAGTCTCTGATGCCATGTTTCCATGTATCAATAAAACAAAGGTGGTCTAACGTTACTAGAATTCTGGGAGAACACCATTCAGCAGCATCTACCACAATCTCATCCTTTAGTTCATCAAAAGCTGTGTATAAAATATGTAAGTTCTACCTCCATCCACTGACTTCTTATTTGCTGATGTGTTGTCATTTGGTGACTCTACCTTCTAATAGCCTTCTAAAATCTAAACTTAAGTTTTAAATCTCTGCATCTTAATGACAATTTTATGACAGTGTTCTCAAGTACATGAATTATTAATGACTTAAAGAAAACTGATGTTTTTGAATGAAAAGATACAATCGTAGGTAGAGAGACTGAACGGTGTGCCTGGAGTGAGCTGGGGTGAGGGGAACAGTGGCAAGGCACCTGGCTGCAGGTGCAGCCCATTTCTCTACCATGTGCTGCATTTGGCCTTTGTGATCCTTGCCATGGTGTCAAGGTGGGGGTCTAACTTTGAGGCAAGTTGTAATCTCTTCTTATGGTTTTGTTTTCTAAATCCCCTTTAGACTAACCTATGGAACTAGGAACAAAGTAAATGATATCTACCTTCATTACACTTAGTAGAAAGGAAATGTTTTAAAACAACCAGTGAAACTCTTTGTCACATCCCATCAAGATTACAAGGTAAATGTTTTTAACTCTGTGATATTAAAAAATGACAAGCTGTCCAGGTAAATGTTAAAGAGAGGAAATATTTAAGCAACTGTTATAATCAGTTTTTTTTTTAAAAAAACAAGACCAGATATAGGATATGTATTGACCCAGAAAAGAATTATAAATCTTTGATTTCTTGCACTCTAAGACAAAATACTGCTGAGGCTGGACATTAGTAGTGTTATATTTCATTGTTGTGAAAGAGCTCTCCAGAATATTTTTATCCTGCAAAACTAAAATACTATATTTATTAAATAAGAACCCTTGCTCCTTTTTACTTCCCCTGGGACCTGGTAGTTACCATTTTGCTTTCCTCTTTATGTATATTTTAAAAATGTTTAAGAACATATGCATAAATGGAAAGATTAAAGGAAAAAAAATCAGTATATGTGTTAGTTCAGGAAAGAAGGAATAAGATAGTGGTAACTAAGAAATAAAGAAGCAAATTTTGAGGCTCTCACTATTTTTCCATATTTGACCCAAGTAGTAGTTACACAGTAATTTTCTTAATAAGTTTATTTTAAATGGACATATATATCTTATCCATTGTCCTAGAATATAAGATCACTAATACTCTTTAAAGATACACAAAAAGTTAATACCAGAGTTAACTGCACATAGATTTCTTCTTTTTTATTAATTATTATTTTAATTATTCAAATATATGGGGTACAGAGTGATAATTTGATACATGTAACTGTAAGGCATATAGATGTGTACTTAAGTTGATGACAATAATTCTATGGCTATAAACACTGTTTTCAAGAGTGAAATGCTTTAGAAAGGACAAGAAAAAGTGTCCTTTCTTTTACATTGATTATCTGAGGTATTTTTTTAGTGATGGAAATCTGACTTACACAAACCTCTTTAATCATAACAATGAAAGATAGCATTCAAACACTGTACACATCACTTCAGACTGTCTGTCAAACTCATTGCTTTCTTTCCCATTAAACAGGAATTTGACAACAGGTTAGTCATTGGATTCAACTTATGAGTAGTTGAAGAACCATTGAAAACAAAAGGACATTACAAAACTCATCAAATTATAACATGAAAGGTCTTTCCTAGTCTTATATCTTAATTCATTTTAGAGGCAAAAAAGAGTGATACTACAGTAATTTAAAAAATGTGTGAGAAAGTGCAAAAGGCAATAAGTATGTGAACTATAACATAGTAAAACCAATACTAAACAGAAACATTCTCTTCATGAGACATACAATGCTTATTAACAGGAATTTTGACAACAGTCATATATCAAGTAAAAGAAGAAAATGACTACTGATGGCAGAATTGGATTTCCCAGCCATCGTCCTTGAGATCTTACATAAACGTTCTCAGTTCAATGTCCTCTGGGTTTGTGACAAAATTGAACAGTGAGAGTCAGTGATGAGAAACCATACATCATTAACTACGTTCATACTTCTGGGACTCACCAATAATCCTCAAATGCAGGTTCTGATTTTTATATTACTGTTTGTCACCTATACATTGAGTATAACTGGGAACCTGATCATCATTATACTCACTTTAGTGGATTCTCATCTTAAAAGTGCCATGTACTTTTTCCTCAAAAACTTCTCCTTCTTAGAAACTTTATTCACCACGGCCTGTATTCCCAGGTTCCTCTATAGCTTATCAACTGGAGACAAGACAATTTCCTATAATGCTTGTGTTGCTCAAGTATTTTTTATCATCTTGTTTGGAGCTACAGAATTTTTCCTTCTGACCATCATGTCCTATGATCGCTATGTAGCCATCTGCAAGCCCTTGCATTATGTGACCATCATGAACAGCAGAGCCCGCAGTTGGCTTGTTATCTGCTGTTGGGTGGCAGGCTTGTTGGTCATACTACCGCCACTGTGCCTGGGCTTAAACCTGGAATTCTGTGACTATAATGTTATTGATCATTTTCTCTGTGATGCTTCTCCACTGCTAAAAATCTCTTGTTCAGATACCTGGTTCATAGAACAGATGACCATTGCCATTGCTGCACTGACCACGTTCATAACACTTCTGTGTATAGTCCTGTCCTATATTTATATCATCAAGACTATTATAAAGTTTCCTTCTGCTCAGCAACGGATGAAGGCCTTTTCTACCTGCTCTTCTCACATGGTGGTGGTTTCTATCACATATGGGAGCTGTATTTTTGTTTATATCAAACCTTCACCAAAAGACCAAGTAGCAATTAATAAGAGTGTTTCAGTGCTTACTACTTCTGTTGCCCCCATGTTAAACCCATTTATTTATACCCTAAGGAACACACAAGTGAAACAAGCTTTTGCAGACTTAATCAAAAGAATTTCAATGATCTCAAAGTAAAAGAATGTTGAATTTAAACATTTAACTTATCATACTAGAGCAGATAGCCTTAAGTATATATTCTCACTTTCTTAATTTTTTTATCTCTTCCTTGTCCCTGGTATAGTATTACTGTCTTACTTATAGCACTACTGCTTCTTGAATTAACAATTAAAATATTCTTTCACTTCTTTTGGCAAATAAAATTCTTTGAGGTTACAGCTGTCCTCAGAGAAAATGGAATCAGACTTCCAGGATCAAGGAGTCTTGAGTATATTCAAACTAGTTTCAGCAAAAACAAAAAAGAAAGTTATATTATTTAATTAACAGAAAAACAAAGGGCAGTAATGACCATTCTTTTTTCCAATTAAAAAACCTTCCTGACAAGAGAAAAATATCATATATGTTAATACTATTCTCAATCAGAAACAAGATAGTTTTAAAAAATAAAGAAAACCAGAATGTCACCATATACCTGAAAATTAACATATACAAGTTAAGGAACCTGAAAATATCTAGCTTGAAAATGGAAACTTTAAACCCCTGTGATTTAGAATTTAGATTCACTGGATTATCTCTAAAATGAAAGATTGGAATCTCTGCACAAATTGATAATCCCATAATAGGTATCCAATAAACTCTACTGAGATATCTTAAAGCCATCTTTAGGATGGCAAACCAGGACCAATTTGAAAAAATGTGCTAATGTCAAATTCCTTAATGTAGCTTAAAAAGCCAATAGGAGGCAGGAAGCTCAGTTAGATGAAATAATAGACAGAAATTCAAAAACTAAAGCAGTAAAATATATGGACTCTTCCCTACCCCTCTTGTATACTCTAGGCCTGTGTTCAGTAGCCCTCATCTGTGTACCTGTTACCTTTGTAGAGTTGACTATGGCCAAATAACAAATAACCTCAAATTAGCACTCTCAAACACAGATTCCTGGGTGAGCTGGATATTTGTGGTGATTTGGGGAGCAATCAACTGATCTCAGCCTGACTTGTTCTCAGGATTTGCAGGATGAATGTCTGGTCTCAATCACAAATACAGAAGTAGGATGGCTCTTTATGGAGACTACTAAGTCTACTCCACGTGGTGTTTTATGTTATAGGCCACACTTGCTCACATGAGAGATCATGTCACTCCAGGGCAGGTCATGTGAGGTCCAATATCCCTCCTACCGCATTGTATTACACAAGCACACTGCACAATCAGACGTGATTCAAGAGAGAAAGTTGACAGAGGGAGGGACAGTCATTATTGCTATTTTTTCAGAGACACTGCACCTTCCTTATCTTTTTAAATGGGATATTTTACAGTTTCCTATTTTGACTTAGTGCTACTTCTCGTTAGTACACACATGGATCCCAGAAAGGAATGGGGTCTAATGTTGCATTTCAAATTAATTTTTAATGAATTATAGCTGGATGAAACTCAAAGATAATATCTTTTGGCTATTCTTAAGTCTTCTTTTAAGAAATGTCTTTCACCCTTTTAAATTGAGTTTTTGGGGGTGTGCTATTAAATTGCTATTGTGATTTCCTTCTATTTTACATTTTGGAGATATATATATATATATATATATATATATATATATATATATATATATGAGTTTACCCTTATGTTTTCTTTCTAGAAATTTTACAATTTCATGTCTTACATTTAAGTTTTTAATAGGTGGTGATGATCAGATGAAAACTATTGGTCAGAACTTCTAAACACAGAGATACTAATAGAACATCACAACAAATAAAATTCAAAATTTGACTGTTGAATAACTGACTCAGGTGACTGATACATTTGGGACTAAACTGATGCTCACTTGCTTTTTTCATATCCAACCCTGCTATGTTTTTAAATGGAGCTATCCTCGATTTATAGTTAAGGATCCTACTGGGTTCTCTTCTGTATTTTACCTCCATCTCTTCATAAACCCAGTGACAGTTGAATTTTAATAGCCACTTTAATTATAAAATCAAAATCTGAGTACCAGCTCCCCATTCATTAGCTTTTAAAAATTTGAAGATTTTGAGCCTTCAGTGATTTAGTTTTGATGGCTAAGTATCTAATAAGTCAAATTCCAAGTATATTCTCAGATAATATAGGAAGTTAAAAGCTAAACACATTCTCAACTTTAGTTGTGGGAAGATTTGACTCTTATAATGTAGGTTCTTTTTTTTTTTCCTAACATGAGACTCATTCTCACTTGACATTACATATTCTCTATGGCTCTGAAAGGATGACTTTTGGTGCTTTATTACTATTTTTTTATGTTTCTGCTTGTGTCAAAGAAATCATTCTTATTTCCAAACACAATGTTCCTGAATTGTAGCATTACAACACACCAAAAAATATATGACTGTATAAGTACATAGTCTTATTTTCCACCAAATACTGCAATAATTTCCAAGTTTACTGCTTGGTAAATTTTGAATAGGGGATGAATTGGTGTTTGAAACCAATTATCGATTTCAAGGTATCAATGATCTATTATTCTCCTCCTCTACAGTTTCTCAACTAAATGATAAATAATCATTGTGCTGAGATAAGAATGAATATATCATTATTGTTAACAAAACTGAACTGTATCAGACAGACCAAATTGAGTACTACATACTAGCCATAAATTAGCAAAACATGATACTCTAGAACAGTACATTAAGCATAATTTATGATTTCCGGAATTAAAGAAGATATTGCATTTTGGAGGGGTTTTGTTTTGTGATGGGGCAACAACAAGCAGGTGGAGTCAACACTAAGTCATGATATGAAGACCAATCTCAACAATTCAGGAAAGTTCTTTCTCCCCAAGAAAGAATTGACAAAGGGATTAGAAAACACTTTCTCCTTTTTTGTACTTTGCACAGGGGAAATTATTCCAGACGCATGAATCTTGTTTGGAAAGCAAAAGCTGAATATGGTGACTCTTCGAACCTTGATTAATATGATGCTTTTTCCTGGCACCCTCTAAATGTTTCCCTAACCCATCGGGTTTAATTAAGGAAAAAAAGAATAACTAATCTTTGAGGGAAAGGATCATATATTTTGTAAGGGCAATCTTCTTTTTTCCCCTTTCCCAAGGAGCAGCCTACCTACTAGGAACCACAAAGTGGTGTGTGTGTGTGTGTGTGTGTATGTTTGCATGTGTGTGTGTTGCTGGGGATGGAATTCAGAGTCTTACACATGCAAAACCACTGTTCTATCATTGAAGTACTCCTTATGTCCAGTAACTACTAACCTTTAATGCCCTGGAATAATTGGTGGACCATTCAGATACTGACCCTTGAAAACTTTGAAATAGTTAAAAATGTCATGTTCAAATAATTCCAAAGTCAGGAAGTCTATCCTGTCTCTATGAGGGATGGGAAATGAGGAGAGCAACTATTCTTGGCTAGACATTATAGGAAAATTCAAAATAATTATTTCATTGTTTCTTTAAGAAATCTTCAAATCACATTGATGGTATAATAACTTCAAAAGAAATTCAGTGGTATAGATATCTATGATCATACACTCATGTATAAGTCTTTATATGCTTATAACTTATTTGTTGCCCCAGGTGATGGTCATTCAACTCTAGTTCAATGGATGGATGTTTCTAACAAATTAGTCTCTATCTTGTCTCTGTTTACTGCCATCAAAGGTCCAAGACATCTTCTAGATATAAATGAAATATTCATTTACATTTACAGAAGGTTTTCCTAAAATTAAGCCGTTAGAAAATAATGCCTACAGAGTAGGAAGACTTGCTGATATTTTAATCAAGGTGCCAAGAAGCAGATTTGATGTAATTCACTGAATAATACCATATTTGGAAATGTTGGGAATGAAAGCCACTATCTTTGATGTTCCTAGCTAAACCATGAGTGGTTTATTCTGAACACATTATTTCCTTTTTTTAACTGATATTTTTAAAAATAAATGACAGTGGAATGTATTATAATTCTTATTACATATATAGAGCATGGGAGGAATAGACGAACTCTAGATAGGGCAGAGGGGTGGGAGGGGAAGGGAGGGGGCAGGGGCTTAGCAATGATGGTGGAATGTGATGGATATCATTACCCAAAGTACATGTACGAAGACATGAATTGGTGTGAGCATACTTTATATATCACCAGAGATATGAAAAAATGTGCTCTATATGTGTAATGAGTATTGTAATGCATTCCCATTATTTCTTATTCTCATATTCTGCTCTGATCATGGGAGGTTGTCTCAGTACCAGGACATCTTCAGGATACTTAATTACATGTCATAACATACTGTTGGGCATCTTGTATAATTGAATCAGCATTATGACACTTCATTTTAAAGTCATTGAGAATTAGATTCACATGGCTCCTTAGAGCTAATCCAAACCTCTTTTCTAATATTTGAATAAGGAGTCTAGGAAAGGGAAAGAAATTTACCATATAACATGTGGATCAGATACAGACTGAAAACCTTGTTAACTCAACTCTGTTCCTTCCCTGTTTCAGATGTGTGATGGGTCTACAAAAACAATAAGGTACTTGTAGACAGAGACCAAAACTACTTATTCATGATTCTTAATTTGTAGGCACATCACTCCAGTCATTGACTCTGTCATCATAAGTCTTTTTTTTGTTTTTAAACTTTATTTTGTTTATTTTTATGTAGTGCTTGAGTATCAAACCCAGTGCCTCACACATGCCAGGATGTGCTCTACCCCTGAAAACAACCCAGGCCTGCTATCATAACCCCAGACCTGCTGTCATAAATCTTTTCACTGGTGTCTCTGCCTACTCTTCCCTCTGAGCATGTGGGTGTCCATGTTTGAATTTCCTTTTCTTATAAGAGCAGTAATCATATTGAATTAGCACACAACCTAATGACTTAATCATAATTTGATTGTATCTAAAAGGCCCTGCCTCAAAATAACATTAGTTTTTGAAGTACTAGAGGTTTGAACTTCACAATGCCATTTTGGATGACATAAGTCAACATCAAAATGATGTCCTCTGGCCTGCCAAAATTTAAGTCCTTTCCATGTACAAAATTAGTGACCAGAAGGTATGGAGAAGAAGTACATGAATAGACGCTTTAAGCAGGAAAAACATTTAATTGTTTCTGTGGGAAATTCCAGACAGACTCCCAACTTGTGTCAAAATATTAAAAGCCAGGAATGCACAGGACAATTCTGAAGAACAGCGGGATGCATCCTATATGTTACCAAGATTTATTATATAAGCATGGTAATAAAATGACATTAATGCAAGATGAAACAATATATTAGTACAAAAATGTAGACTAAAAAAACTCCCACACATATATATGGTAAAATGATGTATGACTAAGTAGTTCATATAAAAGATCATTTTCAAAATAGCAGAGGGTGCTAGTAATACTGTTTTTTGTTTATTTTTATCTGTGTTATTTGATTTTGTAAATGTTTGAAAATCCATCTTGTTATCTATATATGATATATGAACTTTTAAATATGTATACTCTATTTCAATAGAAATGTTTAAATGAAAGTAGTACTTTAACAAAAACATAGAGTTAAGATCATACTTAATAGCAAAATATAAAAACCTAAATCCATTCTACCTAAAATCAGGAATAAGGTAAGAGTAGCCACAGTGAAAGTTCAATTAAAGAAAAGGTATAAAAATTGAAGAAAATAAGTAGAGCTACAACGTTTATTTGCAAATCTTTGTCTATGTAGACAATAGATTAAAAAAAGTCTACTAGAACTAAGTGAGCATAGCAAAACTACTAAATTGAAGGTCAATAAACAAAAAATTAATTTGATTTCTAGATACTGGAAATAAGGAGTCTAAAAATAAAATTATAATAATCAAAATAGCATAATTGTCCTCTAAATGAATTTAGCAAGAAGTACCACCCCCTCCCAGAAAAAAAAGGAGTGGGTAGAATGCCCCTGGATTCAATCACCAGTATCAATAGATATGGGGAAAGCATTTGATAAAATTCAACATCCCATCATGATAAAAATTCTCAATAAACTAAGTATAAGTACAGGAAACAGCTAAGATTCTACTGAATGAGGACAGTTTGAAGCTCTTCTTAACAGAATACCCACTTTCACTATTTCTATTCCACACAGTAGTAAAATCCAGACAGAGCATTAAGGCAGGAAAAATAAAGGGCATCTAAATCAGGTAGGAGAAAATTAGGTTGTCTCTGTTTGCAGGGGAAATTTTTATATAGAAAAAAATCAAAATACTTTTCTAAAAAATGTATTAAAACTGATAAACAAATTCAGTAAATTTTCAGGATACAAAATTAGTGTACAAAACTTAGTAGCATATCTAAAAACTAATAATAAAGTAGCTGAAAAAGAAATCAAGAAAGTCATCCATTCATAATAGCTATTAAAATGTAAACTATTGAGGAATAATACTTTTCAATGGCAGCAAAATATCTCTATAATGAAAACTATAAAATATTGATAAAATAAACTGAACAAGGCCCAGAATTTAAGGATCTTTCATGTTCATGGATTTGACGAATTTATATTGTTAAAATGCAATGCTACCCAAATCATTTACAGATTCAGTGCAATCCCCATCAAATTACCAAATATATTCTTCACATAACTTCCAAATAGGCAAAAACAATCTTGAGCAAAAGAGGCAAAACTGGAGCAGCACAATTCCTGATTTCAAAACATAATATAAAGCTATGGTAGCAAAAACAGCCTGGTACTGGCAGTAAAGTAAATGCACAAAGCAAAGCAACAGAAGAGATAAGGTAGAAGTAAATCCACAGATATACAGCCAACTATTTTTCATCAAAGTTTTCAAGAATACACAATGCGTAAATGACAGTCTTTTCAACAAATAGTGGTAGGGAAAACATGTATCCATATGCAGAATCTAGATCCCAACCTCTCCCTATATACAAACATAAACTCAAAACGACTTAAATGTCATACACAAACTTTTGAAACTATTAGAAAACATAGGAGAGACACTTTAGGATATTGGTCTGGGCAAAGTCCTTTTTGGATAATTCACAAAGCACAGGAAACAAAACAAAAATAAACAAATAGTATTATATCAAATGAAAAATCTTCTACACTGCAAATGAAACAATCAACAGAGTTAAGTAAACCTGCAGAATGGGAATACATTTTTCAAACTATTCATTCAACAAAGGATGAATAACAAGAATATATAAAGAACTCAAATACTCAATAGCAAAAGTAGCAAAAATCTAATTTTAAAATGAGCAATGATCTAAATAGAAATGTCTCAAAAAAGAAGACCTACAGGTGGGTGCGGTGGCAAATGCCTGTAATTTCAGTGGCTTGGGAGACTGAGGAGGATTGAGAGTTCAAAGCCGGCCTCAACAATGGCGAGGCACTTAGCAACTCAGACCCTGTCTCTAAATATAATATAAAAATAGGGATGGGGATGTGACTCAGTGGTTGAGTGCCCCAGAGTTGAATCCCCAGTACAAAAAAAGAAGACCTACAAGTGGCTAAAAAGTTTATGAATATACACTAAACCTCAATGATAATCAGGGAAATAAAAGCAAACCGCAATGAGATCCTGTTTAATGCCAGGTAGAATGGCTATTAACATAAAGACAAAAAAAGAAAACAAACAAAAAAAGACAACTGGTGAGGCTGCTTCCATCATACAGTGTTGATGGAAATGTAAGTATTCCCATTATGGAAACCAGAATGGAGGTTCCTCAAAACTGTACAACTACCATATGATCCAGGAATCCTACTGCTAGATTATTTCCTTTAGAAAAGGAAATAAGTATGTGGAAGAGATATCTGCCCTCCTGTGTCTACTGAAAGATTATTCACAAATAGCCAAGATATGGAATCACCCCAGATCTCCATGAGCAGATTCAAGGATAAAGAAAGTGTTTGCACACTCACACTCACATACACACATTTATATAATTGAATACTAACTCATCCATAAAAATATTGAAAACCAGGCACAGAAAGACAACTGCTGCATGATCTCACTCATACGTAGAATGCAAAAAATGATTAATTTCATAGAAACCATGAGTAGAATAGTGGTCACCAAGAGCTACTAGGAGTAAAATAAAAGAGGAATAGAGAGAGCTTGGTGATTGAAGGCAAAAGTATAGTAAGAAAGAACAAGTTCTAGTGTTCTAAAGCATGGTAGGGTGATGACACTTGACCATAAGTTATTTATATACAAGATAGCTAGAAGAAAACATCTGAATGTCCCAAAGAAATCATTAATGTTTGAGATGATGGACTTGCTTTTTACTCTAATTTGATCATTACACATTATATGCATGAATCAAAATATCACACTGTAGTCCATAAGTATACATAATTATGTGTAGTTTAAGAACATTTAGCTTGGCATGGTGGCACACACCTGTATTCCCAGAAGCTCAGTGGCTGAGGCAGGAGGATAGCAAGTTCAAAGCCAGCGTTAGCAACGTGAGGCACTAAAAGCAACTCTGTGAGATCCTGTCTCTAAATAAAATACAAAATAAGGCTGGAGATGTGGATAAATGGTGGAGTGCTCTTGAGTTCAACCACCAATACCACCCCCCAAACCTCAAAAAAGTTTAAGAACATTTGGCATTATATACCTAATTATCCAAATTATGTTGTTAATGTTTACTTTTAAATAGCACTTATAAATATACTGATATATTTGTAGAAAAAAATTAGAAATGCAAACACATATGTTGGCATGTGATCTTCCATTTTGGGTAGAGAATCATTTTATCTAGGAATTCCCAAAGTTTCTATCCTGAAGCACAACTGCTTGGCTTCCCCTAAAACATGTAACTGCTAAAAGGTCAACCCCACCCCAGCCCATGTCACAACCCCTAATCATGCATGTGAAATTCCTCTTGCAGGTTATAAAGCTGCTCTGGGAGTGCCAACATGCTGCTGCTTGGAGGGACAGCCATGTTGGTTTGCTCCATGCTACTGACAATAAAGCTCTGGCGTGTGGTGTGGTCTTTGGACTTGCGAGTGCCCTTTCAACATGGGTTATGTAATTTTACATTTTTTCCTTTCGAATTGAAATTTCCCAAATATAATGAGTAATTCATGTAACAAACTTTTAATGTGGTTTCTTATGATCCTCCCTCAGTTTATGTAAAGTGAAAGTTTTTAAAAAGGAGCTAAAGTTGTTTTATTTCACCATCAGATTCTTCTTTTGTTCTGCTGACTTTTATCCACAGCTGCATCCTCCTGTCTCTAAGGACACTGTCTCCAAGGAAGCCAAAATTAGCATACTTCTGTTTATAACCTCAAATTTAGTTACTCCAAAGATTCATTAGAAACCATTTGTAGGTCACCAGGGACCCCGTTTTTCATTTGGTTGCATTTTTATCAAACAGCAAATTTTAAGCTAGATACAACAAAGGTGCCCATTGTCCTGAGAAATCAGTGCCAACTATCCTCAGATGCGGATTCCTAACATTCCACAGTCTTCATATTAAAATGTTTACTTTTATTTCTTTCTTTTATTTTAAGGGTATAAAAACAGTAGGAGGAAGTCCGAGGAACTGTTTGAAGATGGATACCTCTGAGATGTTTATGCAACCTAGAGTTGTCATGAATTCGACAGTGAATTCACAAGCAAATGTAACAAGAAATTCATACAAAAATTGTTTTAATTACCTTTTTCAGTTTAGAAATTCTAAGATTTTGTGGGTTTTCAACAACCAACAGAAACTATAAATGACTGCTAAAATAGTAAGTGCAATAAATTTTATTATTTTAGTTTAATTATATTTACTTTTTTGTATTCTAAATATTATTATTTGTGGAAGAGAAAAAAATTATATTTAGTAAAGCATGTTTTTTTTTCTTTATAGAATCTGGTTTCCTTGCATAATAAAATGCCACTTTGGGGAGAAGTTTACACATTTCAATTTGACATTGAAATGTTAAAATTTGGTAGTTATCCAGAAATATATTACCTATTTATCAGCTCACATCAGAAACTGATAAATGTGCATATAACAACCCCCGGCCCTCAAAAGAATGACAAACTGGCATAAGTTTCATCACCTCCTTAGAGTTCTCTGTCCTCATTTCAAACACACACTTTGAAAACAGAATAAACAAAAAATAGTCTCATTTAAAGCATGACCAATATCCAATCACCAACAGGGCTGTTTAATTGGACTCAATGATGTGATCTGAGAGATCAGAAGGGGAACTGGAGGAAGGATTTATACCTGAAAATAGTAGCAAAATGAAGGCAGTTTCTCTTTTATGAGCTATGAAGGTAATAAATAAAGGTAATAATAAAGTAGAAAAGTTGATCTCTTGAAAAGTGAAAATTTAAAAAAAATTCACAGTGGTTCAAAGTCACAGAAAATTTAAATAAACAAAGTTAATGTCTAAATTAAGAGTCTAAATTGAAAGGAAAATAGTTTAGTAGGCATCTAATTAGAAAATATGCAATAGATGAATTCATTTAGAAAGATTTTTGGACAATTGAAAAACATGTGTATAACAGTGTATATTGTGGGGACTGTGATGATGAAAAAAACACACGCAGCCTGATCCCTGCCCCAAGTTAGTATTCTTTGTTAGGTGTTAATAGAGTAGCACATGCCATTTTCTACTAGAGTACATGATAGCAGTCATCAGACTTGCAGAAAACTTTCCAGAGGGCTTAAAGCAAAAGTTTAAATTGATCAAATAAAGTATGCTTACTATAATGTAATAAATGTTAAAATGTAATATTTTTAAAACAATTTTTAATAAGAAAAACCTAAATGATAGAGGTAAAACTGATAAATAATCTGTAGCAAACTGTCTCTGAATGTTACATGTAGATTTAACAGAAGTCAGAAATCAACAATGTGAATAATACTGTAACAATTTTCATTCTACTGGGATTGACAGATGACCCACAACTTCAGGTTCTGATTTTTATCTTTCTGTATCTCACCCACGTGTTAAGCATAAGTGGAAATATTATCTCCCTCATCTTTGTGAATCCTTGCCTTAAAAAGTCTTCTACTATTTCCTACAAAATTTTGCTTTCTTGGAGATCTCATTCATATCCAAATGTATTCCCAGATATTTATGTAACATAGCAACAGGTGACAAGATGGTTATCTACAATGCCTGTGTCAGCGAAGTATTTTTTACTGACCTCTTTGATGTAACTGAATTTTTTCTCCTGGCTGCCATGTCCTATAATGGCTATGTGGCCATCTGCAAGCACCTGCCTTACGTGACTATCATGAGTAGCAGAATCTGCAAGAGAATTCTCTTTTGTTGTTGGGTAGCTGGTCTGTTTATTTTAATCCCCCCACTAGGCCTAGGCCTAAATCTGGAATTTTGTGATTCTAATATCATTGATCATTTTGTTTGTGATGCATTTCCCCTCCTGAAAATCTCTTGCACAAATACTTGGTTTATGGAAAAGACCATTATCATCTCTGCTGTACTGACCCTCATGACACTCATATGCATAGTTCTGTCCTACATTTACATCATCAAGACCATTCTTCTCAGTGGAATTAAAAAGCCTTTTCTACCAGTTCTTCCCACATGATTGTGGTTGCCCTCACATATGGCAGCTGCATCTTCATCTACATTAAACCTTCAGCGAAGAACTCAGTGGCCATAAATAAGGGGGTGACTGTCCTCACTACTTCCATCCCTCCCATGCTGAACCCCCCTTCATTTACACATTAAGGAACAAGCAAGTGCAACAGCCCTTCAAGGAGTCAGTCAAAAGACTTTTTATATTTTTCAAGAAATAAGGGACATGAAGTTGATGAACAAGTTTGGTGAATTTCCCAAAGTCCGCTGGCAAGTTAACTTTTTCAAAACGCTCTTGCTCATCCTCATCCAAAGGCATCTTCTCCACAAGCCTCTTTTTAGACGACATCATTCCATAATAGTCATGTTAATAACTTTCAAAATTTTAAATCCTTGCTTCATTTTCAAATTTGAAGACCAAAAATAAAATAAAATAGATATAAACTTCTTATAATTTTTTACATTTTCAGGGACAAAAGAACAAATAATCATCACCACTGTTTCTTCCAATCCAAATCTTCCAAAAGATTCATTCATTAATTCACCTAATAAATATGTATTGGGCACTTTCTTTAGGGTAGGTACTGTTCTAGGTACTACAAACAGAGGACAAAAATAAATCAGAATAAAAAAAAATCTTCCTATGCACACTCGGAAATAAAAACAAGAAATGGACAAGCAAGCTAAGTGATTATCAGCTGAAGAATGGATGAAGAAAATGTGGTATATATACACATTGGGAAATTTCCTAGACATAAAATAAAATGAAACTCTGTTATTTGCAAGAACATAGATGAAAGTAGAAACAATTGCATTTAGAGAAATAAGCTGGTGCAGTGGTGCATGCCTGTAATCTCAGTGACTCAGGAGGCTGAGGGAGGAGGATCATAAGTTTGAGACCTGACTCAGAACTTGTGAGACCCTCAGGAATTGAGAGAGACCATGTCTCCAAAATACAAAATAAAAATGGCAGGAAAAGTGGCTCAGTGGTTAAATGCTCCTACTTCAATCCTCAGTCCAAAAGAAGAGAGATACAAACAGAAATAAGCCAGGAACAGACAGACAAGTACTTTATGTGTGAAATATAAAAAAGTACATCTCATTGAAGTTGTGTGTAGAGTGGCAATTGCAAGAGGCTGGGGAAAGTAGAATGCAGAAAGGTAAATTGATGAGTAGTAAGTTACAGATAGGAGTAAGAAGTTCTGCTGTGCTACTGCCCAGAAGAGTGACTTCAGATAACATTAATATATCAGATATTTCAAAAAGTTAGAAGAAAGGATTTTGAATGTTTCAGTCATAAACAAATGATAAATGTTTGTGAAGACAGATTATTTTCACCCTGATTAGAATATTATACAATGTATACATGTATTGAAGAATCATGTTGTACCCCATAAATATGTATACTTTTTATGTTTTATGTGTCAGTTTAAAAAGTATATTTAAATAATAAAAACAAAAAGCTTAGATTGCACCAAAAATTCGTGTTTTATCATGAAAGGGAATTACAAACCTTTCAATTTGAGAAAAACCTCTAAAATACTAAAAGTTGAATATTGTGAGATTTAAAATTGTATCAAATTAATAAAGCCAAAATTTTAAATAGGATAGGCTTTTCTCAATAAAAAAGGAATAAGGTTAAAAATGCTATTTTAAGAGATTTTAATGTTTTTGTACTACAAAAATTATGCTAGATATAGATAGCTATATTAATATATCAACACAAAATGTTAGTGAAATAAGCAAACACACATGGAAAAAAATAAAGTAAAAAGAAATCAAGGAAATAAAAGCAGCCAAATATATAGTATCTTTAAAATTTAGATAATTTTCTAAAAGGAATATGAAAAGTTATAAATATAGTACTACATTTTTAGGACATAAACAGCAGTATAATATAAGAGTATAAATTGTTTATCAGATTCCCCCCACAAAAAGCTCATGTGGCTCATCATCTGAAACAAATTCCATTCCCAATGGCAATTGAATTTACATTTTTCTAATTTTTTTTGTCCCTCATCTTTTCCAGATGGTGTTTATATGTCCAAAAAAAATTCCTCATTTTTTATGCCTCGGTTCTCAAAATAAAATTACTCCTTCTAAGAATTTTTCCTGATGACCCAACATGGCGGCCGGCGAGGAAGCAGCACTTTCAATACCTCCACAGTAACGGGATCAGAGAGACACATTAATACACCTACATGCTACCTGCTGAGAAACCTCTAGCAAAATTCCGCTGAAAGGAGACCTGCCGGGAATTAGTAAGTCTATTGGAAGTATCAGTTTGTCTCGGCCACGAGGTGCAGGGGCCCAGTCCCGCTGGCGGCCACCTAAAGGCCGCTGCCAGCCTGGCGGCGAACGTTCAAACAGCCGCTGCCTGCCCGGGCCCTGCCGGCCCGGCTCTGTAAACCGCCCCTGGCAGTTCGGAGCTGCAAACGACACTCCCTCCCCACCCCCTCAGGTGAACAGCCCCCGACCCCTGGCTCTGCGAACAGCCCCACCCGCCCCGCACTGCAAACAGCTCCGCGAACACCAGGGCGAACGGGATACACCTTGGCAGAGAGCTGACGTCACGGGCGGAGGAGATAACTTCATTGAAACCAGCGGACAGGTGTGTAATCCCCTAGCCATCTCTCTCCACATAGCAGGGAAACCTTAAGAGCCCCTCCCAGCTCTCCTGTGAGCTCCATAGCCAGACCGAGGGAATCAGGAGTGGCACGGCACTCGCGGCGTGTAACTCCCGGCTACCGCTCCCTCCAGTGCTGACAACTGAGGCCTCTTGCACCAGCTACCGGGGGCGTGGCTACTGGAGGGCAAGCAAATTCGCTGGGGGTTCTCACCCCCAAGCTCTACAAACTTAGGGTCTGAGAGAGGCAAACAGGGAGAGTGTGCCCAGGCATTCATGAAAACAGGGCTCCCAGGAGCAGCAGACCTGGCGTGTAACCAGTATTGTGGCAAGCGTCATAGGTGAGCAGGGCCTGGCTTGAGGAAACACAAGAGAAGACCCTAGGCAATCAGGATTGGAGACCCGCCCAGTCTGGGACAAAGAGCTGCTGCACAGTGAATGGTTCCCACCTATTGAGAGGAGAAGCTTGGCCCAGTGGGCACAGCTCCACCTACTGGAAGAGAAGTTAATCGAACTCTATGACTGCATTTATTATTATTATTTTTTTTTCTTATTCTTTCATTTTCATTTTTTTGTTGGTGTTGTTGTTCTTTAACTTTTTTAAATGTTTTTATTTTTTTTAATTTTTCTATTTTATTATTATTAGTATTATTCCTTTAAATTTTAATTTTCATTTTTTTATTATTTTTATTATTTAAAAAAAATTCTTTTTCTTTCTTTCTTTATTTTCTATTTTTTTCTTTTGTCTTTTCATTTATTTTCAATTTTCTTATTCCCCCTTCCTTGAATTCTACCTGCCTACTCTCATTCTCTTTAGTGACTTCTTCCCTTCCCTTCTAATATACTTCCTCCCAAGCATCAAATAAATCTATAAGAGTAAACAGTAACTCAGCAGTCAAGCAGAACAAGAAGTAACATGAGCAGCATAAAAAAGCAAGGAAGAAAGGGAGTACAAACAATGAAGGACAACCTAAATATTCAGGAGGACCTAGAGTCATCAGAAAAATGGTCATATAAAGAACTCAAGGAATACCTTAGACAGATGGAATGGAACCTTAAAGAGGATACGAGACAGCAAATCCAAACAGTGAAAGAACACATTGAAAGTGAATTACATAAACAGATAAAAGAAGTTAAGCATCTTTATCAAGAGACAGAGATTATAAAAAAAAATCAAACAATAATTCTAGAAATGAAGGAAACAATAAACCAAATTAAAAACTCAATTGAGAGTATCTCTAACAGAATGGAGCAAGTAGAAGCCAGAACGTCAGATAATGAAGACAAAATATATCATCTTGAAAAGAGCCTAGCCAACTCAGAAAGGCTGGTAAAAAATCACGAGAAAAACATACAAGAGATATGGGATAATATAAAAAAAAACAAACTTACGAGTCATCGGGATAGAGGAAGGTACAGAGATTCAAACCAAGGGAATGAGTAGCCTGCTGAATGAAATAATTACAGAAAACTTTCCAGAAATAAAAAAGGAAATGGATATGCAAATTTTAGATGCATACAGGACACCGAGCACACAAAATCACAGTAGACCAATGCCAAGACACATTGTTATGAAGATATCCAATATACCGAACAAAGAGAAAATATTAAAAGCTACAAGAGAAAGGAGGCAGATTACATTCATGGGTAAACCAATAAGGTTAACAACAGATTTTTCATCACAGAGGCTGAAAGCGAGAAGATCCTGGAACAACATATTTCAAACACTGAAAGACAATGGATGCCAACCAAGAATTTTGTTTCCAGCAAAATTAAGCTTCAGGTACAACAACGAAATAAAAATCTTTCAAGATAAACAAAAGTTAAAAGAATTTGCAGCCATAAAACCAGCATTGCAAAGCATCTTGAGCAAAACACTACACGAGGAAGAAATGAAAAACAATAACCAAAACCATCAGTAGGAAGTGCCTCTGTAAAGACAGAGGGCGGGGGGGAAAGCTAATCATGGAGAAACAAACTAATTTTTTTTTTAAAAAAAGAAGAAGATAAATAATCAAACATGGCAGGAAGTACAAACCATATATCAATAGTAACTCTAAATGTTAATGGCTTAAAAAAAGCGACATAGGCTGGTAACATGGATTAAAAAAACAAATCCAACAATATGCTGCCTCCAGGAGACACATCTGATTGGAAAAGACATACACAGGCTGAAGGTGAAAGGTTGGGAAAAAATATACCACGCACAGGGTCCTCATAAGCAAGCAGGGGTGGCCTTCCTCATATCGAATAAAATCGACTTCAAGACTAAGTTAATCAAAAGGGATAAGGAAGGACATTATATACTGTTAAAAGGAACCATTCACCAGCAAGACATAACAATTATCAATATTTATGCACCAAATAATGGTGCTGCGACGTTCATAAAACAAATTCTCCTCAAGTTCAAGAATCAAATAGACCACAACATAATAATCATGGGTGACTTCAACACACCTCTCTCACCATTGGACAGATCCTCCAAACAAAAGTTGAATAAAGAAACTATAGAACTCAATAACACAATCAATAACCTTGACTTAACTGACATATATAGAATATATCAACCATCATCAAGTGGATATACTTTTTTCTCAGCAGTACATGGATCCTTCTCAAAAATAGACCATATATTATGTCATAGGGCAACCCTCAGTAAATATAAAGGGGTGGAGATAATACCATGCATTTTATCTGATCATAATGGAATGAAACTGGAAATCAATGACAAAAGAAGGAAGGAAAAATCCTACATCACATGGAAAATGAACAATATGTTACTGAATGATCAATGGGTTACAGAAGACATAAAGGAGGAAATCAAAAAATTCTTGGAGATAAATGAAAATACAGACACAACATATCGGAATCTATGGGACACAATGAAAGCAGTATTAAGAGGGAAATTCATCGCCTGGAGGTCATTCCTCAAAAAAAGGAAAAACCAACAAATAAATGAGCTCACACTTCATCTCAAAGCCCTAGAAAAGGAAGAGCAAAACAACAGCAAATGTAGCAGAAGGCAAGAAATAATTAAAATCAGAGCGGAAATCAACGAAATTGAAACAAAAGAAACTATTGAAAAAATTAAAAAAACTAAAAGTTGGTTCTTTGAAAAAATAAATAAGATCGACAGACCCTTAGCCATGCTAGCGAAGAGAAGAAGAGAGAGAACTCAAATCACTAACATACGGGATGAAAAAGGCAATATCACAACAGATGCTACAGAAATACAGAAGACAATTAGAAATTATTTTGAAAAACTATATTCCAATAAAATAGAAGATAGTGAAGACATCGATAAATTTCTTACGTCATATGATTTGCCCAGACTGAGTCAGGAGGATACTCACAACTTAAACAGACCTATAACAATGGATGAAATAGAAGAAGCAATAAAAAGACTACCAACCAAGAAAAGCCCAGGACCAGATGGGTATACAGTGGAGTTTTACAAAACCTTTAAAGAAGAATTATTACCAATACTTTTCAAGTTATTTCAGGAAATAGAAAAAGAGGGAGCTCTGCGAAATTCATTCTATGAGGCCAACATCACCCTGATTCCGAAACCAGACAAAGACACCTCAAAGAAAGAAAACTACAGACCAATATCTCTGATGAACCTAGATGCAAAAATCCTCAATAAAATTCTGGCAAATCGGATACAAAGGCACATCAAAAAAATTGTGCACCATGATCAAGTAGGATTCATACCTGGGATGCAAGGAAGATTCAATATACGGAAATCAATAAATGTTATACACCACATCAATAGACTTAAAGATAAGAACCATATGATCATCTCGATAGACGCAGAAAAAGCATTTGACAAAGTACAGCATCCCTTTATGTTCAAAACATTAGAAAAACTAGGGATAATAGGAACCTACCTCTACATAGTAAAAGCTATCTATGCTAAGCCTCAGGCTAGCATCATTCTGAATGGAGAAAAATTGAAGGCATTCCCTCTAAAATCTGGAACAAGACAGGGATGCCCTCTATCACCACTTCTATTCAATATAGTTCTCGAAACACTGGCCAGAGCAATTAGACAGACGAAAGAAATTAAAGGCATAAAAACAGGAAAAGAAGAACTTAAATTATCACTATTTGCAGACTGCATGATTCTATACCTAGAAGACCCAAAAGGGTCTACAAAAAAACTACTAGAACTAATAAATGAATTCAGCAAAGTGGCAGGATATAAAATCAACACGCATAAATCAAAGGCATTTCTGTATATCAGCGACAAAACTTCTGAAACGGAAATGAGGAAAACCACTCCATTCACAATATCCTCAAAAAAAAATAAAATACTTGGGAATCAACCTAACAAAAGAGGTGAAAGATCTATACAATGAAAACTACAGAACCCTAAAAAGAGAAGTAGAAGAAGATCTTAGAAGATGGAAAAATATACCCTGTTCATGGATAGGCAGAACTAACATCATCAAAATGGCGATATTACCAAAAGTTCTGTATAGGTTTAATGCAATGCCAATCAAAATCCCAACGGCATTTCTTGTAGAAATAGATAAAGCAATCATGAAATTCATATGGAAAAATAAAAGACCCAGAATAGCAAAAGCAATTCTAAGCAGGAAGTGTGAATCAGGCGGTATAGCGATACCAGATTTCAAACTATATTACAGAGCAATAGTAACAAAAACAGGATGGTACTGGTACCAAAACAGGCGGGTGGACCAATGGTACAGAATAGAGGACAGAGAGACTAATCCACAAAGCTACAACTATCTTATATTTGATAAAGAAGCTAAAAGCATGCAATGGAGGAAGGATAGCATCTTCAACAAATGGTGCTGGGAAAACTGGAAATTCATATGCAACAAAATGAAACTGAATCCCCTCCTCTCGCCATGCACAAAAGTTAACTCAAAGTGGATCAAGGAGCTAGATATCAAATCAGAGACTCTGTGTCTGATAGAAGAAAAAGTTGCCTTCGATCTACATATTGTGGGGTCGGGCTCCAAATTCCTTAATAGGACACCCATAGCACAAGAGTTAATAACAAGAATCAACAAATGGGACTTACTTAAACTGAAAAGTTTTTTCTCAGCAAGAGAAACAATAAGTGAGGTAAATAGGGAGCCTACATCATGGGAACAAATTTTTACTCCTCACACTTCAGATAGAGCCCTAATATCCAGAGTATACAAAGAACTCAAAAAATTAGACAATAAGATAACAAATAACCCAGTCGACAAATGGGCCAAGGACCTGAACAGACACTTCTCGGAGGAGGACATACAATCAATCAACAAGTACATGAAAAAATGCTCACCATCTCTAGCAGTCAGAGAAATGCAAATCAAAACCACCCTAAAATACCATCTCACTCCAGTAAGATTGGCAGCCATTATGAAGTCAAACAACAACAAGTGCTGGCGAGGATGTGGGGAAAAGGGTACTCTTGTACATTGCTGGTGGGACTGCAAACTGGTGCGGCTAATTTGGAAAGCAGTATGGAGATTTCTGGGAAAGCTGGGAATGGAACCACCATTTGACCCAGCTATTGCCCTTCTCGGACTATTCCCTGAAGACCTTAAAAGAGCGTACTACAGGGATACTGCCACATCGATGTTCATAGCAGCACAATTCACGATTGCTAGACTGTGGAACCAACCCAGATGCCCTTCAATAGATGAATGGATAAAAAAAATGTGGCATTTATACACCATGGAGCATTACGCAGCACTAAAAATTGACAAAATCATGGAATTTGCAGGGAAATGGATGGCACTAGAGCAGATTATGCTTAGTGAAGCTATGCAATCCCTAAAAAAACAAATACCAAATGTCTTCTTTGATATAATGAGAGCAACTAAGAACAGAGCAGGGAGGAAGAGCAGGAAGAAAAGATTAACATTAAACAGAGACATGAGGTGGGAGGCAAAGGGAGAGAAAAGGGAAATTGCATGGTAATGGAGAGAGACCCTCATTGTTATACAAAATTACATATAAGAGGTTGTGAGGGGAATGGGAAAATAAACAAGGAGAGAAATGAATTACAGTGGATGGGATAGAGAGAGAAGATGGGAGGGGAGGGGAGGGGGGATAGTTGAGGAAAGGAAAGGTAGCAGAATACAACAGTTACTAATAGGGCATTATGTAAAAATGTGGATGTGTAACCGATGTGATTCTGCAATCTGTATTTGGGGTAAAATTGGGAGTTCATAACCAACTTGAATCTAATGCATGAAATATGATATGTCAAGAGCTTTGTAATGTTTTGAACAACTAATAATAAAAAAAGAATTTTTCCTATCCAATCAAAATCCTACATGCTCAAACCCCAAAGCGTCACCATGCAGAAATATCCTGTATCTCTGCTATTATAACATTTTCTCTCTGTCTATATCTTGTAGTAGATTGTCAGTATTGAAAGAAAAAAATTTGTCAGTTTAGTTTTTGTCCTTGATTATGAATAATTTCAAATATATTGAAAGTACAACTTTCTCAACAATAAAAATGATACAAGAAATATTTGGATCATTATAACAGAAAATAAAAGAGAAAAATATCTCCAAAAAGAGAAATTGAATGTATCAGTGTTGAAACCAAAGTTGAATATATGCTATATTGATTATAACATAAATATGCTTCCTGCATTTCATTTTTGATTGCTGCTTTCAGTGAACATATAGTTCCAATATATTATAAATATATGTTTATTATTTTATGTATCATTTTATTGATTTTATTGTATGTATTTAAAGTAAACAACATGATATACATGATGAAATGTTTACTACAATCAAGAAAATTAATACACCCATCATCTCAAAAAGTCTTTGTTTTGTGTATAGTAAAAGCACCTGATATCTCTTATTGAATTTTCAGTATAAAATAAAATATTATTAATTATAGTCCTCCTGATGTAAACTGCCTCTGGATTCATTCATTTTGTATAACTGCAAGTTTGTACCCTTAGACCTACATTGCATAGATTGGTTAACAATCATACATTTTATTTTTCTAAAGGTGCATCCAGTTTCTACCCAGTTAGTTGCATGTTCTCTAGTAAAAGATATAAAATCACAGATCCTGGGGTTTTTCAACTCTTTAAAAAAGAGTTGAAACTTTTTAAAAGAGTTAACTCTTTGAAAAGTTAACCTTGAGGTAATAGTATCTAAATCCAGATCCTGTCATCATTCCTACTAGCCATGAGATTTTTACCAACTCACCCTACTTCAGTCATTCCTTTTAATTGAAGCACTTAATCCATTTTTTAAGAAAACAGCTGTATCAGTAAATCAAATAGGATAGAGTACACCTTAAATATACATAGTAAAAAATAATAAACACACCTTTATTAATATGTGACTTATATACATATAAGTATATGAAGTATAGATTATAATTGTACAATTAAATATAGAATCAAATTATTTTGTTATATTTACAAAGTTGTGCACACCTCACCATAATCTAACTTTAGAACATTTCTATCACCCCAAAGGAACCATCTTATCCTCAGCCATCACTTTTATCTATCTCTTTCCATATTTCTTCCCAGCCTGAAACAGCAAATATACTTTCTTCACTTACTGGTCAAAGAACACAGAATTTCAGTTAGGAGATCTGTTGTATATCAGGGTGAATATATTGAATAACAGTATATTGTATATTACAAAACAGTTGAAAATAAGTTCAAATCTCTAAGCATGAAAACATGGGAGGTGATGGATGGAAGCACATGGCCACCAAATGATGGAGGCAGGAGACAGGAAGCAAATCTTGGATCAGCAAGCTATCCTCTATTCTGTAGCGAAGTCCATTGATCAGGCTCAGAAGGGCTCATTTTCTGAGTACAGGAAATGGCCCTCTGGATTACAGAAGAAATTTGGGTTTTATAGTTTACAATGAGGGTGACTTAATCAATGAAGACTGCAGATGTGCAGTTTGGACAGTTAGGGACCTAGTTGTGCAGGTCAAAATTTTAACTCCGGAAGGTAATTATAAAAAGGTTTAAACTTCTCATCACTGGGAAAAGCTCCCAACTCAATTGTTCAGTGCTTATCCCTGGAACCCACCTAGAGCGTACCTAGCGCTTCACTACTTGCTTTTCTCTTTCCAAGACTCACTGCAATGGGAAACTGTAAAAGTCTAGAGCCCAGCATTTTGGTATTTGCTTCCTTCCTTCAGGACCCATTGTGGTTGGGAAGGGGTGAAGGTTTACTTTTGGTGGAGATGCTTGTGATGAACATGGAAAGGATGAAAGTTTGCTTTTTCATCAAGGCCTATTCTTAATGTTTGGCTAATTTCTCTCCCTCCTCTGGAGCCACACTATTTCTTCATTTTTTTCTCGGGGCGCTGTCTTGTAGAAATATCATTTTCCATAACCCTTCAATGGATACGCTAATTAGCATACTTGGATCAGCCCTCATTGGACACATATATCAAAACATATTGCATGCCATTACTGCATACAATTATGGTTTGTCAAATTAATACTAATAAAAATATATTTATTGTATATGAGTTTTAAAAATATTCTTATATTTAGTGGTATTATAAGAAATTTGTTTAACAATATTTTCATGCATTCTATTATATTTCTATTCCTGGGGGAATTATAAAATCAATTTTATGAAAGAATAAATTTCATGTTGTGAAGACCTTCCAGTGGATTTGAAGTCACAGAAGTGCTGGGGTACTAGATTTTAACATAATTTAAAATATCAGATAAGTTAGTGCACAAAAAGAAATTGACATTTCTGCTTTCTTTTAGAATGCTCACAGTTGAACCTAGGCATGTTTGTTAAAATTATTTATTTATTGTGACTGAAGAATTTTTATGTTTTGTGTAATAAGAATAACATTCTGAGAAAGTAAAGCTGAGTAATATTTTTAAATCTTTATGTATAATTTATTTTTTTCATAAAAATTGGTGAAACAGAAAAAGAGATCTTTTAGCTACCTTGTGTGCTAACAATTAATTAAAAGAAACTGGACTAGGTTTTGTTTTTAATGAGATTCTTAAATTTTTCCTATGAGTCTCTCTTAATGATCCACATGCTTTCTCTTGTCTCTAAAGTCCATGTTCCCATTGTTACTATGGTAGGTTGGATTGTTTTTCCCCAAGTTCATTACACAAATGATTCATTAGTAGTTTTTGAATCTGGGTCACAGAAGACTTTTTTTTTCATTAATTTGTTGCAGATTTGGCAAATAAAATAAATATCTAGCTTCAGATTGGAAAACCCTTTCTCTGAGCAAAAGAGTTCTGAACATCAATTATTCTAAAGGTAACAAGAGTTCCCTTGAACACACTTTTCAGTGATAGTTAAAAATAAAAAAAAAATATTTCCTGGGCTTATGATAGAACTGTATCTATTGTGAGAAAGTTGGTGCAATTGATAAAAGACAAAATCCAAGAAAATCACGTATTCCCAGGATAGTGTTAGTGTTGAAGTGACCAAATTCAATCAGTATTGGCTAAAAATTATCAAGTTTATTCTCAACATTTTCAACTTGTGTCTCTAAAAATACATGTAAACAACAGAGGAAGGTTATGATTAATTGCCAGAAGAGTAAGTATAATAAATGTTGTCATTTGTTTCATTTTCTTTTTTGAGAATTGGGTCATATGTGACTCTAATAAATAAATCTTGCCTGATTTCATTTAAAGTTAGAAATGTAAATTAATGTGGTATTAATTAAACAGTATTTTTAGAGTGCTTTAATCTTGTGTATTTTATAGATATTTATAAGATTATATTAGGCAACAATAAAAAATGTAGCATAATTTGTGTCATGTGAAAAGTAGTAACATCCCCAACAAAAATTTCTGGAAACTAAAACCTAGAAACTAATGGCTTGATATGGACATTTCCACTAAAATTGGATACTGTGGGATAGAGATAAAATGGAGAAATACAGAGCATTGGAGAGAAGATTACTCCAGATAATCCGTGTGAAGTGTTTATTTCACTGTCTAGTCTGTAGTAAAGATTTAATAATTAGAGCATACTAATTTGATTATAAAGAATACAAGGTGAGAAGTAAAAAGGGGCGTGGAAAATCATGATTTTTCACTTTGGTCCTGTTTGGGGTACATCTAATTAACAGATTGAGATCATAAAGAGCAATAACTTTTTAGAGCTGAGAAATTCAGGAAAATAATCTATCAGAAAGAAATAATGAAGCACTAAGAACTATCAACATAAAAGACAGCAGCAAGAAAAAAATGTCTAGAAATAACAAAGCAAAAAGGTGACAGGTTTGTATGTATGTAACAATCAGCAAGTTAACAGAGGCTACTAGAAATACTGTGTGGTTGAAAACACTTCTGAGCTGGTAAGGGTGGCACATTCCTATAATCTCAGTGACTGGAGAGGCTGGGATAGGAGAATCACAAGTTCAAGGCCAGCCTGGGCAATTTGTTAGACCCTGTCTCAAAATTAGGAAAAGCAAATAAAGAAAACACACATGATAACATTATACTTAGAAATTTCCTAACCTTCAACAGAAAAAGGGAGGTATTTGATAAACTTTCATGTAATTCATATATTTAAAAACATGGGGGCAAAACATGATTTCAGTATAATAATGATTGAACGTATGGTAACCAATAAAAGGAAAATAATTATGAACCAGGGCACTGAAGTAGTTAAATTATATTTATTACTCATTGTTAGGTACTTTCATTAATATTTTGTATAATATACTATCACAGAGTACATGTATGAAGAGAAATATTTTATTTTCCATTTTACACTAACAAACTGAGTCACAGTGAAATTAAATCATGCTTGAAGAAATATGTAATAGTTTAAACCTGATATATTTTGGAAGTTGGGATACTAATGCAGTATTTTGGACTGTGCTTCACACTTATAGACATTAAAAGAATTAAAAAATGTGATTTTTATCAGGTATATATTCCAAACCTAACTTATATTATCATCCTATACAATAAATTCAACCTCAAAATACTCTTTCTTATGTACTGCAATAGGAAAGGAGTATTTTAAATAGAAAATTATGAGGAAAAACCAGGGGAATAAGTAAGGAAGTAGTTGTTTACAGAAAACACAAGTGTACTTGACATCCTCAGCCACAGAAGGAGAGCCTATATAATTAACTCTCTGTGTGATATAATTATATTAATAACAAAACTTCAAGGAAACATAAATATGAAAAAGAAAATTTATGGTTCAGCTTTAGGGTTCACAGTATGAATAAGGAAACTTGCTCAATCTCAGAAAACCACTAGTAGTCAAATCTAACTGTTGGGGAAAATAAAATCTGAGATGCAGGTAAAATAAAAAATAAGAACAGAATGCAATAATAAGGAAGCAACCATAACATTTTGTAATTGGTATAGATAATGCAATTTGATTTTTTAATCTACACTGAAATGACCAAAAATATATGATTATAGAACCTATGCTACCAGTGAATGACAATATTTGTAAACAAAATAGTTAAATACATGTGAATGGGTTTTCCAGGTTCTTCCTCTGTGAATTACTATCCTACACAAACATCTCCGAATTTGAAATGCAAATTAAGTAGAAGTCAGGATCCACTTATGAGAAATCACACAATAACTACATTTATCCTGCTGGGACTTACAGATGACCCACAACTGAAGGTCTTGATTTTCATCTTTCTCTTTCTCACCTATGTGCTGAGTATAACTGGGAATCTGGCAATCATCTCCCTCACCTTCCTGGATGCAAGCCTCAAAACTGCCATGTACTTTTTCCTACAAAACTTCTCCTTCTTAGAAATCTCATTCACAACTGCTTGTATTCCCAGATACTTGTACAGCTTATCAACAGGGGATAAGTCCATCACATATAACAGTTGTGCCATTCAGATATTTTTCACTGATCTCTTTGGTGTAACAGAATTTTTTCTCCTCGCCACCATGTCCTGCGACCGATACATAGCTATCTGCAAACCCCTACACTATGTGACCATCATGAACACCAGGGTCTGCAGAAGACTCATCCTTTGTTGCTGGACAGCTGCTTTGTTGGTCATACTCCCACCATTTAGCTTGGTCCTGAATCTGGAATTCTGCAACTCTAATGTTATTGACCATTTTGCCTGTGATGCAGAACCCATCCTAACAATCTCATGCACAGAAACATGGCTCATAGAGCAGATGGTTATAATTTGTGCTGTTTTAACTTTTATTATGACTCTCATATGTGTTGTTCTATCCTATGTATACATCATTATAACTATTCTGCAATTCCCTTCTGCCCAACAAAGGAAAAGGGCATTTTCTACCTGTTCTTCCCATATGATTGTGGTCTCCATAACCTATGGGAGCTGTATCTTCATTTATGTTAAGCCTGCAGCAAAAGACTCAGTGGTTATTAACAAGGGGGTGACAGTCCTTGTTACGTCCATCAGTCCCATGTTGAACCCCTTCATTTACACACTGAGGAACAAGCAAGTAAAACAGGCCTTCAAGGACTCAGTCAAAAGAATTGCATTGTTCTTAAATAAGTAAGGGAATTTTCTAGTGTAAAAGTATTCTATGTGTACTGAAAAGATTGTTGATCTCTAAATATGTGTCTTTGACTTTTTACATCATTCCTTTCCTTGCAAGGAAAGAGTTTCAGGATAAGTGTTCTCAAAAATAAAACCTACTTCCAGGCAACTAAAGGACTTCACATAATAGAAAATCTGAAAGAACCTGCAAAAAAAAAAGAAACAGAGGCAATGCATTCACCGCATATTGGGATTGAGTAATTGTGTTGATAGAATTCCTCAATTCTAATATTTTTATTTATATATGACAGCAGAATGCATTACAATTCTTATTACACATATTGTACACAATTTTTCATGTCTCTGGTTGTATACATAGTATATTCACACCTATTCATGTCTTCATACCTGTACTTTGGATGATAATGTTCCTCACATTCCTCCATCATTTATAAGTCCATGTGCTCTCCCTTCCCATTCAACCCCTCTGCCCTATCTAGAGTTCGTCTATTCCTCCCATGCCCCTATTCCCTATCCAACTATGAATCTGCCTCTTTATATCAAAAAAAAAAAATCAGCATTTGGTTTTTTGGGACTGGCTAACTTCACTTAGCATTATCTTCTCTAACTCCATCCATTTACCTGCAAATTTTATGATATTATTCTCTTTTATTGTAATATTGCATTGTGTATATATCCCACATTTTTAATGCATTAGTCTATTGAAGGGCATCTAGGTTGCCTCCAAAGTTTAACTATTGTGAATTGTGCTGCTATAAACATTGATGTGGATGTATCCCTGTAGTATGCTGTTTTTAATCCCTAGGTTATAGACTGAGGAGAGGGATAGCTGGGTTAAACAGTGGGTCCATTTCCAATTTTCCAAGGAATCTCCATTCTGCTTTCCATATTGGCTACATCAAATTGCAGTTCCACCAGCAGTGTATGAATGTATCTTTTCCTCCACATCATCCCTAAGACTTATTATTGTCTGTACACATAATAGCTGCCATTCTGATAGGAGTTGTTTTGATTTGCATTTCTCTAATTGCTAGTGATGATGAACATTTTTTCATGTATTCATTGATTTCTTGTACATTATCTTCTGAGAAGTGTCTCTTCAGGCCCTTGGACCATTTATTTATTGGGCTATTTGATTTTTCAGTGTTTAGCTTTTTGAGTTCTTTATATACTCTGGAGATTAGTGCTCTATCAGATGTGTGAGGAGTAAAGATTTGCTCCCAAGATGTAGGCTCTCTATTCATCTCACACATTGTTTCTTTTGCTGAAAAGAAACTTTTTAGTTTGAGTCCATCCCTTTTATTGACTCCTGATTTTAATTCTTGTGCCACAGGGCTCTTATTAAGGAAGTTGGGGCCTAATCCCACATGATGAAGAATAGGGCCTACATTTTCTTCTATTAGACATGGGGTCTCTTGTTGTATTCCTAAGTCCTTGATCCATTTTGAGTTGGGTTTTGTGCATGGTGAGAGATAGGGGTTTAATTTCATTTTGTTGCATATGGATTTCCAGTTTTCCCAGCACCATTTGTTGAAGAGGCTATCTTTTCTCCAATGCACATTCTTGGCACCTTTGTCTAATATAAGATAATTGTAGTTCTGTGAGTTAGTCTCTGTATCCTCTATTCTGTACCATTGGCCTACCAGTCTGTTTTGGTGCCAATACCATGCTGTTTTGCTACTATTGCTCTATAAGTTCTGGTATAGTGATGCCACTTGCTTCACTCTTCTTGCTAAGGATTGCTTTAGCTTTTCTGGGTCTCTTATTTTTCTAGATAAATTTCATGATGGCCTTTTCTATTTCTATGAGGAATGTCATTGGGATTTTGATTGGAATTGCATTAAATATATATACTGCTTTTGGAAGTATGGTCATTTTGTTAATATTAATTCTGTCTATCCAAGAGCAAGGTAGATCTTTCCATCTTCTAAGGTCTTCTTTGATTTTTTTCTTTAGGGTTCTGTAATTTTCATTATATATATCTTTCATCTCTTTCATTTAATTGATCCCCAAGTATTTTAGTTTTTTAGGCCATTGAAAATGGTGTAGTTTTCCTTCTTTCTCTTTCTGAGGATTTGTCAGTGATATGCAGAAATGCCTTTGGTTTATGGCTGTTGATTTTATATAAAATTCTAATATTGAAAGCCTTTTCTAAAGCAAGGCACCATTTCAGGCAGTGGGGATGAAATAAATAGAAAACCCACTAATTTCCTGTCCTTTTGAGTCTAGTGTTTCAATGGATTTATGGAAGCAATTAATTAAAAACATGATAAAACCTATTACATGTAAATTATAAACACAAAAAAAAAAACAACTGAAAAAACAGATGCATTTCAATGTTTAATAAACATCTGTATAAATGTCCATTTCATCATGGAAACTGAATTATAAAATATGAAATCCTACAAGTTTGAATACTCTGAAAGTCACAGGGCAAATGTGTGGTGAGCCGCTTCTGCCGTTTCTGCAGACTATGGTCGCCATTACAAGATGACGCTGGCTCCGCTGTGGTCTGTGACAAACAACTCCTTATCTGGGAGAGTTGGCACATGATTTTTCACCACCCTGTACACCACCCTGTGAGAAAGCTCCATGCGGCAGCTTTGCATTGGGGCTTGGGATGCTTTATTAAGGCTGGGAGGGGCATCCGAGAGGAAGAAGAAGAAATATCAAGGGCCTGAATAAACTGTTGAAAGAAGATTCCCGAGTTGCGTCTTCCTTGCGGGCAAGGGGTCGCGACAAGTGGTGCCGAAACCCGGGAACCAGAACTTTCAGCAGTCAGGGGTGGTGCACCGGTTAGTCCCAGGTAAGTGGGATCCGCGACCAAAGCGGGGTTAGTCCCAGGTAAGTGGGATCCGCGACCAAAGCGGGGCAGCTCCTCTGTAAAGAAAGAGAGAGCATTACATTTTATTGCAGCTGCACTGTGTACTTTCGCTTTTGTTTTCTGTGTTTCTTTTGTTGTGTCATTTCGCTTTTGTTTTTTGTGCTTCTTTTGTTGTTGTGACGACATGGACGCTCCCCTGTAAAAGGAAGAGAGCAGGGAATTCATAGAACGGAACGCTCCCCTGTAAAAGGAAGAGAGCAGGGACTTTTGTACTTTCACTTTCTTTATAGCTCTAAAAACATTATGGGCGTTGCTTCTTCAAGCCCAATTTTGTTGGCCCTAGATGGGTTGTTACATTCAAAAGGACTTAAGATAAAGCAGAGTACTTTGCAGATGTTTTTAAGAGAAGCTGATATAGCGGCTCCTTGGTTTGCTTTTTCAGGGAGTCTTACAGTTCCCAGCTGGGACAAATTAGGGAAAGATCTAGATTTCGCTCATGAGCAAGGTACCTTGCAGGGTGGCATTATACCACTTTGGAAGTTAGTTAGAGGATGTATAACAGATGGTAAATGCCAGGAAGCTGTGAGTGAGGGTCAAGCTATTCTTGAGCAACTGCATGAGGAAAAATCTGAAGGATCATGTAGTGAAGTGGCAGAGAGTATTAAAAGTAACAGTAGTGAGAAGGCAAAAGAGCCTGAAGATAAAAATAGGAGAAGGCTCTACCCAGACTTGACAGAATTAAAAACGCCTGAGAACACAAGCGACTCAGAGAGTTCTGAGGACCTTGATATATTGTTACAACAACTACATAAGATAAAAATGAAAAAGAAGAAAAAGGAGACACAGGGCACGCAGGCCTACTGTAAGAAGGGGAAGGGAGTTAACATCGGTCAACAAAACTCTGAGGAGGAGGAGGTAGAATATCTAGAAGAAGATATGGTGCCGATTGCCCCACCTCCGTATGTGGGGGGGAGCCAAGGTTCCGGGAGATCTTTTCATGCACAAGTTTGGAGGACAGTTAATACAGATATGGGACTTGCATACCCTGTATTTCAGGACAATAACAGGGGAAGATATCATGAGCCTTTAGACTTTAAGATAATTAAAACCTTGGCAGAATCTGTCCGCACTTATGGCATAGATACCGCTTTCACTCTCACTCAGGTGGAGGGACTTACTAGATTTTACATGACTCCCTCAGATTGGGCTAGTCTAGTCCGCGCTTGTGTTTCCCCAGGGAAATATTAGGAGTCCAAAGTTGGCTGTTTAATGTTTCTGGCAGTACCCAAGACTCGGAGCGAGGTAGGAGGCTTAAAATTTCTGCAAATAATTCACAATTATCTAATGCTACATTACCCTCCGCAGCAGTCTGTCTCCAATCTCCGTTCCTGTTTCTTTTGGCTAATGTTACATCACAGGGGATGCTTAATTGTTCTAATATTACCTGTTATTTGTCTGAGTGTTGGAATGGCTCCTGGACTATGGCAGTGGTTATGAAAATTCCAACCTTTGTCCCGATCCCAGTTACTGCAGATCCAGAGTCTTTTCCTATTGTTGAACTGATTAGAGCCCGTAGAGATTTTGGAATTACGGCAGCTATAGTGACAGCTGTGGCGGTGTCTGCTGCTGCAGCAGTTATAGCTGGAGTAGCCATGGCCAGCCAGGTACAAACTGCTGCCACTATTAATCAGGTTATTCAACAAACATCCACCATACTTGAATCTCAAAGTAGAATTAATCAACACATTTTTTTCTGGGATTCTGGCTGCTAATCAAAGGATAGATCTGCTTCAAGCTCAAGTTGAGGAATTGTCTGACCTAGTACATTTGGGTTGTGTCGATTAACGTGCACATTTATGTATAACCTCTGTCAGATTTTATGATTCCAGAAATGCCTCCCGCATCATCAGAGAGTATCTATCCGGAACCTGGTTCTTGGAAGCAGAAAACTTGATCCAGTCTCAACTAACTCAGATTGCTGTTTTGAATAGTACCCATGTCGAACCAGTGACTTTGGGTCAATTCACCAGTTGGCTGTCCTCTGCCTTTTCCTTTTTTAAGGAATGGGTGGGAGTGGGCATTTTTAGGGCAATGTGTTGCTTCGGTGTTGTACTTTGTTTGTGGCTTCTCTGTCGCCTTAAAGCTCGCCATGCGCAAGAGAAAGCTATGATTGTACAGGCTCTTGCGGCCTTAAAAAATGGCATTTCTCCACAAATCTGGCTTGCACATCTTAAACAGTGATTTCTGGGCATGGCCATTGCACCCCAAGTTAATTTCACATTGCACTGGGATTGGTGTGCCCTCTTTCCTATGCTTTCTCAGTGCTGAATAGCCCTTGCACTCTGCAGGTCTTGTAACCATTGCACGCAGATGGGTTTCAGGACTGGCCTTTCTTCTCGGCTACAGACTCTTTACCTTCCTCTGGGGCTTAGGGATTGTGTTGCCAACTTAAATTTTGTCATCATTACCAGGCTACCTGTGTTATCCTACTTCTCATCGTCGTCACGATGCAGGATGCGAGGCAAGGCACTGCACTTGAGTGATCCCTCAACGGACCTCAAGGAAAGCATGTCCTATTGCATGCGGGTTTGACGTCCACGCCCCGCCCTATGAAAAAAGGCGTCGGCTGATATGGGATCAGGTCTGGGGAAGGCGCCTCCTTAGGACTGAACCATACATTGCAGCCACTTCTGCACAGTGGGATAGGACCTCTACTTTCGCCTGCATTGTTTTAAGAAAACAGAAAAGGGGGAACTGTGGTGAGCCGCTTCTGCCGTTTCTGCAGACTATGGTCGCCATTACAAGATGACGCTGGCTCCGCTGTGGTCTGTGACAAACAACTCCTTATCTGGGAGAGTTGGCACATGATTTTTCACCACCCTGTACACCACCCTGTGAGAAAGCTCCATGCGGCAGCTTTGCATTGGGGCTTGGGATGCTTTATTAAGGCTGGGAGGGGCATCCGAGAGGAAGAAGAAGAAATATCAAGGGCCTGAATAAACTGTTGAAAGAAGATTCCCGAGTTGCGTCTTCCTTGCGGGCAAGGGGTCACGACACAAATGAACTAAGTTTAATAGAATTTACATGAAGTAAGATGCTAAAAATTCTTTTTCTAATTTTTTTTTTTAGTTTTGGTGGATCTTTATTTTATTTATTTTATTGGTGCTGAGGATTGCACCCAGTGCTTCACACATAGTACGCAAGTTCTCTACCACTGAACCACAACACTAGCCCCCAAAATTCTTGAAAGATTTGTATTTGCAAGGCAAATGTTCATATATCTATATATTTATTTGCTTTTATGATTTATCTATAACTAATCTTTAGCTGTCGAGAAATTATAATTATTAAATGACTATAAAATTATTTAACAAGTAAAAAATGTGAGGGGCTGGGGATATAGCTTAGTAGGTAGAATGCCTGCCTAGCATGCCCAAGGCCCTGGATTCAATCCCTGCATCACCAAAAAAAAAAAAAAAAAGAAAAAAAGAAAGAAATTGAAAAACAAGGAATGTATGTAAATTAGCCATATAAATGACTACAACTCAATGTAAATTTATGGAAGCTGTATCTCTTTCTATTTCAAGCTTTCAATCTGTTGATCTCATAATAGGTAAGGGGCATTATTGCAATCTAAACAACTCCTCCTCCTCCTCCTCCTCCTCCTCCTCCTTCTTCTTCTTCTACTTCTTCTTCTTCACCAGGGAGTGAACCCAGATGCACTTTACCAATGAACTATATCCCCAAGCCCTTTTATATTTTGAAAGTGGGTCTCATTAAGTTGCTTAGTACCTTGCTCAGTTGCTGAGGCTGGCCTCAAAATTGTGGATTTCCTGCCTCAGCATCCAGGGTGGCTAGGATTACAGCTATGCACCACCACACCTGGCTGTTTTTAACAGCCATAATGAAAGAATCTCAATGCAACATATCTTTTTTATTAATTATTATTTTAATGGTACAACTATATGAGATATAATGTTACAATTCAATATTTCAATATAGACATAAGGTGTATAATGATCAAACTACCTTGCTGTTAACATTTCCAACTATTTACATTTTAAAAATGTTTTGTCAATGCATCTTATCAATATAAGATTCATACTATGCAAATGAAACTTACTTATGGGTTAACAACTAAAGGATCTATTGGATAAAAATTTAAGTGTTGTGACGCACTAGCATAATTTGAGATTTTCTGGAAAAAAATTAAATTTTGCATACATAATTCAATATAAACAATTGGAATGGAAATATGTAAAGTATGCCACTTTTTAGATCAACACCTAGTAATACTGACCAGGCAAGAAGGGGAATAGAGTAAAAGGAGTTAGGGATGTGGAGAAGCTCTATCTAATATAGGAATTTTGGGGCCACTAATATTTTCAGTTGTTCTACAACATTACCTCCAATTTGGTCTCCAGTTCTGATTCTGATGACTTCTCTTTTCATCACTTTTGCAATTTAGTCCAAACTTCCCACATTTTTTCAGTGGACCCAGTTCATGCCCTAATTCCAAGATTAGTTAACACTATTAATTATATTCTTACTGTTCTAAATCCCTGATTTGAAAAGCACTGGGTGTTTATGAATGGAAATCAGTGAACTTAGTGACTAGTGAGTTATTAGAAATTCTGTTTCAAGAAGTTTAGATTGCAGCCAGGCACAGTGGTGTACACCTGTAACCAGCAACTCAGGAGGCTGAGTCAGGAGGTTCACAAGTTTGAAGCCTACCTCAGCAACTTAGCAAAGCACTAAGCAACTTAGTGAGACCCTGTTCAAAGTACAAAAAAAAAAAATACTGGAGATGTAACTCAGTGGTAAAATGCCTCTGGGTTCAATCTGTGGTACAAAAAAAAAAAAAAAAACTTAGATTGAAATAATGCTCTTCACCTATCTTGAGATCAAGATAGTGGAGGAGACCTATAATAAAGTCACCTGAAGCTTTGGGTTCATTTAGAGAAGATCTAATGGCACAGACTGAGAAGCAACAGCAGGCCATATTCAGAGCCTTTTTTTCACAGCTAGTATCCTAAATTTCTTGAAATGTCCAAAAAATGTTAATCTTGAAAGCTTATGCTATGCAAGGTCATATGCTAAGCATTTTATATTTACGGAAATAGATAACAGTTTCATAAGGAACACATCTATCACAGTATTAAGAACTTATCAATTTAAGGCCAATCTTGTTTATTAAATGTTTTTATAGTGCACCATAACTATACATAATACTGCAGTTAATTTTGACTTAATCATAGATGCATTCAAATATATTTCTTGTCCTATGCATTTTATTTTATAGACCTCATTCCACTGTCAATGAAACTATTTTTCTTCAAATTCCAGGAGCATGTCTATTTTGTCTAGTACAATACATGTTCTTAAATAACTGTTTGGAGAAGTAATAAATGAAAGAATGAATAAGCATAGTTTTTTTTCCCCCTAGGGATTGTAATTCAATGACTAAGAAATATTTGTCCTAGAAGAGCTTGGAGTAGAGATATTGTTCTACAGGGATATATAGAGATCATAAAATATAGACCTGTTTTAGATTGGCAAAATTAAATTGCTTTAATAGTAATATATTTTCTTATGTAGGTTGTTCTTTTTTCCTGATTCTTCACTACATCAGAAATTATCTACTTTGCCCTGTAAAATCATGCTTACCAACCAGAACATCAACATTAGTAGATTTCATGGACTTAAGCATTCATAATGGACAGGAACTTCAAACAGCCCTATATTATGGGAGAAAATTGGAGTAAGAAGATGAAAAATACTTCTTATCCCTCCCCACCTGTCCACAACACTGTTATCAATCTTTTTTTTTTTTTTTTTTTTTTCGGGGAGAGAGGAGTAATGAGATTGAACTCAGGGGCACTTGATCACTAAACCACATCCCCATCCCTATTTTGTATTTTATTTAGAGTCTCACTGAGCTGCTTAGTTCCTTGCTTTTCCTGAGGCTAGTGTTGAACTCAAGATTCTCCTCCATCAGCCTCCTGAGCCACTGGGATTACTGACATGTGCCACTCTTTGAGCAGAGCCAGTGATAGAAGCAGTGCTTTGCACACTCTGATACCATGCTTTAGTCATTAAATCTTCATTGAATTATAGGTTGCTGAGTAAACATCACACATGACTTTCCTAGTTGTTCACTAACAGTAGAGGACCAACTAAGAAGCCATTTCCCAGAGTTTCCTTCTCAGAATGGTAAATTAAAACCATGAAAGAACATTGTGCAAAAATTGGATGTTAGAGAGAAGCAAAGGTTATTATTCTCCAGAGGTGTACTCAGGCTGCTGAGTTAACATGATATCCAGAGTATCTTCTCATTAAGTATTTGAGAATTACCTACTTTGCTGCTAAGGTTTTCATAAGCACTCTCGAAGAAATTACTAAAGTTCATTGCCATTTTCTATACTTTTTCTGCATGGCTCCAATCTGAAATTTTCAGTATTAATTTCCTGGACATTTTGTCGTCAACACTCACACTTTGGCTTTTGGCTCCCTCAGGTCTTTAAAAGCAAGATGAATCTTGGAGTCTACTGAATTATAAAAACAAATAACTCAAGTATAGTTTCAGCTAAAGGGGGTCATAAGGAGAGCAACAAAACGTGGAATGTATTTCTCTACAGGTATCTTTCTTTTTTTTTTCCTTAAGGGATAATTTCTTAAGCTTCTCTGGAAGATGGGAATTGAGGAATGAAATCAGCAAGACATGAGGAGATAGTCCATTCCTATTAATTCCCCTTTGACAGATTTTATTTCAAAAGGACATATGAAAGGATAATTTTCAGGGATTGGCATTCAATTTATTCATTTTTCACACCAAAAAAATAAAGATTCCATTTTGTAGAGAGATTCCTCAGAAAGTAAAATATCACAGTATTGGAGTAAGGGAGGAAAAACTATTGAAAGGACAGGAGACAGGCTGCTAAATCACAACAGCATAAAGAAGAAGCTGTGGATGCATGCAATAACATGGATGAACTTTGCTATGTTGAACAAAAGAAGTCAGACATGTAATTCAAAGAGTGTAGTTTCTTTCATATAAAATTTCAGAACAGGCATGACAGGCATTCAGAACAGTTATTAAAGATCATCATTGTATACTCTGATTCAATGGCAGATGGAAATGTTTTTATACACATGCTTTAAATATATAAATATTTCTCCAAACCAACATAAAAATTTATATATAATGAATTGTAGGTTGACTTTCTTTCATGGGTTAGTATCATCTTTAATGTTCAGAGACTATGAAGTAAGAACCAAAGCCTGATGTTCAATTATTTTTACTCCAAAATGACATCAATTTATGTTTACAAATAACTTATTTGTAATTATTTTGATTCCAAAGGAGAAACTTTTATTTATGTCTAAACTCTGCCTTGTTGTTTTCAAAAGAACAAAACCTTTGGAGCATATGCTTGAGAGCTTCTTTCACTTGCTGGTTCCTCAGGGTGTAAATGAAAGGGTTGAGCAAAGGGGCAACAGAGGTATTGAGCACAGCTACACCTTTAGTTAAAGTCACCCTTTCTTTTGCTGATGGCTTCATATACATAAAGATACAACTTCCGTAAGTAATAGAAACAACTACCATGTGTGAGGAGCAGGTGGAAAAGGCTTTCATTCTTTGTTGAACAGAAGGGAATTTGAGAATGGTTTTGATGATGAATGTGTAGGAGAGGACCACTAATAACAATGTGAGGGCAAGTGTTAACACAGCTGAGACAAAGGCCATCAATTCTATTAAATGTGTATCTGTACAAGAGATCTGCAGGATGGGGGAAGTGTCACACAGAAAGTGATCTATCACTTTGGAAGCACAGAAATCCAGTTTGAGCCCCAGGAGCAAAGGGGGGAAGATGATTAAGAATCCAGCTGCCCAGGAGCTGAGCACCAGTAGGTAGCACACTCTGCTGTTCATAATGACTGGGTAATGCAGAGGTTTGCAGATAGCAACATAGCGGTCATAGGACATGGCAGCCAGGAGGTAAAACTCTGTAATCCCTAATAGGAAAAAAAAGAATAACTGAGTTGTACAACAATTGTAGGAAATTGTTCTGTCTCCAGTGAGAATGCTTATCAGGAACCGTGGAATGCAGACTGTTGTGAAGGAAATTTCCAAGAAGGAAAAATTTCGGAGGAAGAAATACATTGGAGTCTTGAGGCGGGGATCCAGCAGGGTGAGGATGATGATGGTTAAGTTCCCCATCAGGCTCAAGATATAATTGAAAAATAGAAACAGGAAAATCACAATTTTTAGCACAGGGTCATCTGTCAGCCCAAGTAAAATGAACTCTATCTCCACGGATTGATTCTTCATTTCTCTTTTGTCCTATCAAATTTACTGAAAATAAAAACTAATATCATGAGTAAGAAGTTAGTTCTTCCTTTTCAGCTATATAAAAATCCATTTTCAAAAATTTACCAATTCACAAATATTTCTCAAATCAGCTTAGATTTCATCACAAGGAACATAATCCACACTTCATTCATCAACTTTATGAAAACACTGAGAGATCCTTCCTTTGTTTAGAACTTAGTGTGACCTACTCACCAGTTTATAGGACATTTAACAGTCATTTGAAATGTATTTCCTCAATTTGATTCATGTTAATATATAACTAATCTTTCAAATACTTTATGAGAATAGGTGTTCAAATATTTGATTTTTTTTTGTCTTGGGGATTAAACTGAGAGGTACTTAAACAGGGAGCCACATGCCCAGCACCTCCCCACACACTTTATTTATTTAGAGACACAGTCTAACTGAGTTGCTTAGGGACTCACTAAGTTGGTGAGGCTGGTTTTGAACTCAGAATCCTCCTGGCTCAGCCCCCCCCAGCTGCTAGATTTACCACCATTCACCACCATGCCTAGCTTGTGTGATCAAGCAAATTATCATTCAAGTGACACAATGATTACACGAAATAGTTTTCTTCCAAGTAGCCAAAATAACTAGAAATTTATGGATACATATAATAGTATAGGAAATTTCTAAGAAAGAAAAAATATATGAGAATCCAGTGAATATACAGCAGGGTGAGTGAGGGGATGATCAGATCAAAGCAGTGCTTAACAAATATTTGTGAAGCTGGAACATAAATAACACAACATTCAAATGTGGGTCATTTGAATTCACCAAGATAAACACTGTTACTATTGTATGGTTTCCCATTACCATGTTGTGTCTTTTATCATGTCTGAATGGTGAGAGTAGAAGGAAAGCTCTATCTAATAACAGTGATAGCTAGTACTCAAGTTATGGTTAGCAAAATTATGTTTCAGGTAGAGTTATGCAATGCTTATTTATGAATTGCAGGTAGTATGCTGGTAGAGAAGGAGATAATGTTTTTCTTCTAGTTATAGCTTTAAAAACAAATAAGATCCAGTGGTGTGCAATGGACAATAAAGGTTTACTGAAGCAGATAAATATAAAAAGGTGTTTGTGATATGTCATTAGAAGGGAACTGCATCATGAGAAGAATAGAAGGGTTATAGAAACCTAAAGACAAAGGACACTTTTTAAAAGTTAGATGAATGATTTTAAGGAAAAAAATGGATCAATAAAATTCAGAAAGATAATTATATAGAGAAGTAATAAGGGAATAATTTTTAAAACATAATATGCTTATATTATTAAAACATACCTTTTTGCTTATTCCCTAATGTGTAGACTGCAATCATGAGTATACTTTAAGTCAGAATGATCTAGAGGGGGAAAATATGTGATGAATTTCAAAATTACACTGCATTGTTGGACTGGTTTTCAGATAAATTTTGGATAGCATCTACAGCCTTCTCAATGTAATGATATTGAAATGTCAGGCAAACAAGCAACCATGTTAATAACTATAACTTTGGGCCTATTGAGAACTATATATGTAACAATTACTATTCTCAATGTTCTGCATTTGTTCTGTAGAACTAAAGAGATTAAAAATTAAAAACTGTGCCCAGGCTTACATTCAGAGCAAGGGGTCAGATTAATAGAGATTATTTTCAGAAGTTATAGCTTTAAAATTCCACAGTTGTCTAAAAGTTTTACTCTCAAGTTTTCATATAAGTTTTAACTAGAAGATAAATTATGGACACTCATCCTAAAAAGAATTATTGATACTTCTATGGGAAAAAAAAAAAAAAAAACTAACCAAAAAATGAGAGGTCTTCCCAGAGTTCTCTACAGGAATTTAAAGAAGGAGATATCTAAGTGTTTGCCTCTTAGATGGGCCTTAGAAGGAGATGAAAAGATGAGACAAGTTATATTAGGCAGATGAAGCAAGATGAAAGCCAAAGAAAAGCAATGGCTCCAACATAATTTGGTTAAAAAGAGTATTTAGAATTCCCTTATTTAATCATCTTAATAAAAGCATAAACCATTGGAAAGAGCAGTGATCCACGTCCAGAGTTCCTTACCACAATCAGATGATTGTGAAATTATATATTATAAAATTATATCATTTATACAAATGATCCGAATGAGAACACTGATATAAATGTTCAATTATATTATAAACTATAATTTCATCATATTAAATTGTTGATTTGTCCCGATTCAACAATCACACATACCATGTATCTTTACAACATAGGCTATGAGGGAAAATAATATAAGATCGTGTGAACACAGACCAATAAATGCAATTATATGCAGTTTTGTTGACAATAGTGAATATCACATAAAAATTAAAATTTAAAAGGCTTGTCAGTTTTAAATCATTATTTATCTTATCTATAATATTTCACCAATATTTACAAGTTAAAGTATAGTTAGTAGTTAAAACACTAACCATTTAATAGTATAATACAGATTATTGTATACATTATCTGGGCCAACCCACTGTAGCTCCATACTTAACTCAGCATCTTGGTGAGCAGAGAACACTGATGATCAGTTTTTCTCCCTAAGCACTTGAATCTACATAAAACACATGATTGATTTAAACGTTATTTAAGAAAGATTATTTATGATTCATATACTACATGTTTTCAGGAAATTTATCAAATTACCTTATTTCCTAAAATTTGCTATAACCCACTATCTGACCCTTCCTAAATGTGATATGCAATGAAATATGAAAATTAACCATCTCTCGATACCTTGAAGGATTTATGTCTTCTTACAGGAAAACATCTAACAAGAACAAAGAACTCTCAGGGTAACTGAGATCCCAAAACGTCATTTCCTAAGGGACTGCCAATTTTTGAATTACAGAAGTGTTTTCTACACACACACACACACACACACACACACTTTTATATGTTCTAATTTTGCTTCCAGTAATTCTGTGTACATTGCTCTCCTAGTTCATTGCCTAGTACTCGCCCATTCCCAGATACATAGTTTAGGATTTATAAACAGAAAGAAAAATATTTTTAAGTTCATATGAAAATTGAGAATATAAAATGAAAAAAAATAGCCTCTGTAAACCAACTAAATTCAAGCTAAATTTTATATACTACAGATATCATGATTCCTTTTGATTTATTCACTAAATAACAATATCCTGTCAAACACACCACATCTACTCTTGGAGATATTTCAAATTTGTTAGGGCTGCATAGTCCTTCTTTAAAAGAATCTGTCATAACATATTTAATTGTTCTCATTTTTAGCTAATAGTTTGTTTTCAATATTGTCAATTAGAGTGCAACCATGAATAAAATCATGGACATGCATTTTTATAATTTTTTAATAAAAAAGAAATTATATAATATTGGAGGTCATAATGTCAGCATAAATTACTAAAATTGGAATTTCTGATTCAAAAGTAAATGCCATTCACTTTCAGTTAGCAATGTTAAATCATTTTCTACACACAGTGTTTCAACTCCCATTAACAGTCTATTATTAGTGTTCTTGTTTCTCATAACCTTAACATCAGAAGAGGTTTTTATCATTATAAAGTATTGGCAATCTTACAGGTTGAACATGGTAACAGAAAATTATTTTACTTTGCATTTCTCTAATTATATGTGTGATTGAATATCATTTCACAAGTCAAAAAGCCATTTCCTATATAATTGTGAATTGTTTATATACATCTTTCACTAATTTTTTCTACCAAGTTTTTATTTTCTTACACCTTTTAAGAGTTATTTGTATATCATTAATATCATCTTTGTATGTTGAAATGTTGCAAGTATTTTCTCCTAGGTTGAATGTGATTTGAATCTGTTTATGAGATTGTGTTTATGTGCTTGTACTAAAAAACAATAACAAAAAAACCACTTTATTTTAGCTTCTTTAAATGTATTGATCATTTTTATTGTGCCTGTATTTGATAAACAGGTAAAAACCCTTTCTTATATCAAAGATAAAAAGAAATTCACCATATTAACTGTTTCCTATGTTGAATAGCTTTTTTAATATAATTCCATTAATTTGCTTTTGCTTTTGGGTCTCGTCCAAAAATCCTTGCCCATTCCAATGACTTAAAGATTTCCCCTATATTTTCTTCTAGTTGTTTTCTAATTTCATGTTTCACATTTAAATCTTTCTTTCTCTTTGACTTAGTTTTTAGGATTGATAAGAGATGGGAATTTAACTTTATTCCTCAGCATTTGTATATTAAATTTTACCAGCATTGTTTATTGAAAAGGCTATCTTTTCTCCAACGCATGTTCTTAGCACCTTTGTCATAAATCAGTGGCTGTAGGTGTGTGGGTTGCTTTACTCGGCTTTCTATTCTGTTCCACTGGTTTATGCATCTGTTTTTATCCCAATACCATGCTCTTTTGATTACTATAGCTTTGCAGTATATTTTAAAGTCAGGTAATGTAATGTCTCCTGATTTTTTCCTTTTGCTCAAGAGTGTTTGGGTTATTTAGGGTCTTCTGTGGTTGAATGTGAGTTTTAGGATTTTTTTCTAATTCTGTGAAGAATGCCATTGATATTTTGATAGAAATTGCATTGGGTCTGTTGATCACATTGGGTAATATGAACATCTTAACTTTTGATTCATCTAATTCAAAAGCATGGAATGTCTTCTTATTTTTGTGTCTTTCATCTTTGATTCTTTCATTAATGTTTGTAGTTTTTACTGTGAGATTATTCTTATATATTTTGTATTTTTCTAACTATTGCAAAGAGAAATTCTCTCTTGGTTTTAGATAATTCACCAATGACCTATAGAAATTGAACTGTATTATATATTGATTTCTATTGGGCAATTTTGCTGAATTCACTTATTAATTCTATTTGTTTCTTGGTGGAATGTTTAGGAAGATCATGTAATCTGACAACATAGTCAATTTGTCTTCCTCCTTCTTGATTTGGATGCACTTTACTTCTTTTATTGCAGAATGCTCTGGCTCCGACTTTGAGTATTATGTTGAATAAAATTGGGGAAATAGCCATCTTCATTTTGTTCCAGATCTTAGAAAGCTTTCAGCTTTTCTCCATACACTATGATGTTAGCTTATGACTTGTTATACACAGCCTTTATTATGTTGACATTACTTTCCTTCAAAACCTAATTTGTTAAGAGTCTTCATCATAAAGGGATAATAAATTTCATCAAATGCCTTTTCTATGTATTGAAATGATTATATTTTTGTCCTTCAATATGATGACATAGTTATTAATATATTATTATTATTTATTAATTCACATGTTGAACAATCCTTGCATCTTTAGGACAAATAACATTTGATTATGCTAAATAATTTTTTAAAATATATTTTTTAGTTGTAGATGGACACAATACCTTTATTTTATTTATTCACTTTTTTATGTGGTACTGAGGATCAAATCCAGTGCCTCACACAGGCTAGGCAAGCATTCTACCAGTGAATCACAAGCTCAGCCTGATGAATAATTTTTTAATTTAATTGGATTCAGGTTTTTAGTATTTGGTCAATAATTTTGAATATATATCTATCATGGACATAGCATAAAGATTTCTCTGTGTATTCTGTGTGTGTGTGTGTGCGTGCACGCGCACGTGTGTACATCCTTGTCTGGCTTAGTGTTAGAATAATAGTGGCTGCATAGAATAAATTTGTAAGAATTTTCTTCTCTTGAAATAGAGCAGCTAAACCATCTGTCTTATCCTTATCTTTTCTTTAATGGGAGATTGTTGTAAAGCCTACACGTGACAAGGGATTAATATTCAATTATATAAGGAACTTAAAGAACTCAATGTCAAAAATATGAAAAAAAAATAAATTAATTAAATAAAAACTAGCATAAAATCCTTATTTTAAATATGTGAAATTAACCTAAATAGATATTCATGAAAAGAAAACAAACAAATATCCAACACAAATATAAGAAAATCCTCAACATGACAAGTTATCACGGAATTGCAAATCAAAACCACAATATTACCTTACTGTCATCAAAAAGACAAAAGACACCAAGTGTTACTGAAGATGTGGAGAGAACAGAACCTTTGTACATGTTGATGGCAATGTGAATTAGGACCACTTGGAAAACAGTGTATGAGATCCACTAAAACTAGAAATAGAAATGTCATATGCTCCAGCAATCCCACTGATGGGCACATGTTCAGTAGAAATGAAATCAGTAGGCCAAAGGAACATCTGTACTGCTATGTTTATTTCAGACTATTCACATTAGCCAACAAATGAAAACAAACTAGGTGTTCATCAAATGATGAACAATAAAGATAATGTGGTATAGTCACACACTAGAATACTATTCAACCTCAGGGGCAGGGGAATAAAATCTTGTCATTTGAAAAAGCATGCATAGAATAGGAGATCATTTTGTTAAGTGGAAAAAGCTAGGCACAGAAAGACAAGTACTATGTGATATCACTAATGTGGAATCTAAAAACGTTTATTTCATGAAAACCAGAGTAAAATGATAGTTAACAGAACTGGAAAGAATAAGGAAGAAGGAGGGATGAGGACTGGTTTATCATTGGGAATGAACACATTTAGATAGAAGTAAGAAGTTCTTTGGTATTGCACAGTAGTGTGAATACAGATGACAGCAATGCACTGTATATTTCAAAAATCTGAAAGAAAGGTTATTGAATGATTTCATCATAAAGACATGAAAAATATTTGAGGAGATACATGTGTTTACACTTACCTAAATATTTCATAATATAAGCACCAATATTTCAGATCACATTCTATAAATATATGTATCATTTATGTTCTATATATCAGATAAAAATTCAAAAAGAAATTTACTCACAATTTCTTTTATACCATTTATTTTCATTTTTTACATTTAGATTCCCTAAGCCATTTGGAGTTGATTGTTATGTAAGGTGTAAGAAATGAACTAATTTTTCTTTCCAAATTATTTATCAATTTGCCCAGTAATACATATTTAAAAGTTCATATTTTCCTATGATCATCTTTTTATTATATGCAAAATTTCACATATTATATAGTGTATATTAATGCTGTCATTTTTAATTATATCCATTGAGAAACATCTTGTTGGTGTTTTATTAACTTTTTTATTAAACTTTTAGTAAAATAACAGAAATTTCATCATTTTAGAAAGAATAATTCTACTGAATCATAAGAAAGAGTTTGTTGTTCCTTTCTACCTTTAGGGAGTGTGTACAATATTTTACATTAGTCAAACAAAGCAACATATTCTAGCGCAGTCTAATTAAGAATAAGAGGAGAGAAGACTGAAATAAATAAAATCAGAAATGAAAAAGGAAACATTATGAGAGACACCTCAGGAAAAAAAAATCATAATGAACTGTTATGAAAAATAATGCCACAAAAATGGAATAGCTTAGAGGAACTGGACAGATTGCTAGAAATATGTACCCTACCAACGCTGAATCAAACTAATTACAATTAGATGGAAGTAGCAGTCAAAACTTCCCTAAAAAAAGAAAAGCCAAAGATAAAATGGTTTTGAAGATGAATTTGACAAAAACTCAAGGAAGAATTAATACCAATTCTTCAACTCTTTGAAAAAAATATAAGTACAAGGAACAGCTACAAATTCATTTTCTGAGATATCACTCTGAAGCAAAAGCCATAATATCTCAAGTACTTTGACCACAATAAAAATCCCAATTCAGCTTTGAATAAATAATACTGTAAATGGAATGTAAAAGGAACCCAACAAATAAGTTTGTAAAAGAGAATCTGTTAGTAAAAATTTTATGTTATGACTATCTTAAGAAAATGAATATAAATTTGTAAGAATATCTGAATGTAGGGATTATGACATGTTTGGGGAAAGAGCAATAAGGATAATTAATATAAAATTTATAAAACAATTTATTTTCACTTATTCAGAAAAATACTACAAAATTCTGTTTAAGAACTTATTTTATGTGTAAATGATATTGATCTTTTAAAAAGTCTAATCATAGACTAATGCCAACATAATGTGAAATTACTTATTACCTTAGTAAAATTAATGAAGAAATAATTTCATTAAAATGTAGAAATAAAATTATTTATTTAGGGGATAAATGATTTTGTATAATTATTTAACTGACCAAAATTTCAAGATATTTATTTTGAGATAATAATAACATTCTGGGCTGGGTTTGTGGCTCAGAGGCAGAGTGCTTGCCCAGCAAGTGTGAGGCACTTGGTTCAATTCTCAGTACCACATATCAATAAATAAAATAAAGGTCCATTGATAACTAAAATATTTTTTTTTAAATAATTAACATTCTGACAGTTTTCTTTTGAATAATAAATAAAGGTCTTTCACTTTTAAGTATTTATTCCAATTCAGAAAGATTAATTTTATGAGTACACAATACATGGCTGTATGCAAACTCAGAATGTAAGTGTATAACTATAAGCATCTATTGTGAAAAAAAGTTAATTCAAATAGTTAATTTAATGGGTAAATTATGGGCAAATTAGAATGACTTTAGTGTAATAGGTGCCATTGAGTTACTAAAAAAAAAAAAAAACAAAAAAACATGTTATGCCTGAAGTAGCACAGGGAACTGAATGATAACTCTGACTTGAAATGAGGAAACAGGTACTTGTGAAAAGGGCTAAGAAAAACTAATATATGAAGTATTTCAGAATAAATGAAAGCTAACCAAGTAATTTAACTTGAACAGTGTTGCTTTACATGTAGATCTGACATATAGGTCAGACAAATAATATCTGAAAACAAAACAGAATTAGTATTTTTCTTACTTCACAGAGATTCACAAATCACTTAGAATTTGCTTTAGGGATATCCGAAATTAAGCAGAGGAAGTTTGAGAACATCAAATAATATTTTTCATTATTAATTTTAAAAGATACCATTGAGATTATCACATTTTCTTTTAATCATGATAAAATTCATTTAGAAAGGTAATCTCATATAAAAATTAAGTGATTTGTTATTTTAGAGCATATGCCTATATACATAGATATACACCTATATACAAATACACACATAAAACATTTAAATATACACTTCAAAAGTAAATAGTGCTCAAACATAAACATGAAATACTTTTTAAAACCATTGTGAATAAGAAAAAACCAAAATGATAGAGGTAAAACTGATAAATAATCTGTAGCAAACTGTCTCTGAATGTTACATATACATTTAACAGAAGTCAGAAATCAATAATGCTAACAATACTGTAACAATTTTCATTCTACTGGAACTGACAGATGACCAACTACTACAGGTTCAGATTTTAATCTTTCTATTTCTTACCTACGTGTTAAGCATAAGTGGAAATATGACTATTATCTCTCTCATCTTACTGAATCCTTGCCTTAAAATAGCCATCTACTATTTCCTACAAAATTTTGCTTTCTTGGAGATCTCATTCACTTCTGCATGTATTCCCAGAAACTTATGTAACATATCAACAGGTGACAAGATGATTACCTACAATGCCTGTGTCAGCCAAGTATTTTTTACTGACCTCTTTGGTGTAACTGAATTTTTTCTCCTGGCTGCCATGTCCTATGATCGCTATGTGGCCATCTGCAAGCCCCTGCATTATGTGACTATCATGAGTAGTAGAGTCTGCAGGAGACTTGTGTTTGTTGTTGAGTAGCTGGTCTGTTTCTTTTAATCCCCCCACTCAGCCTGGGCCTAAATCTGGAGTTTTCTGATTTCAATATCATTGATCATTTTCTTCATGATGCATTTCCCCTCTGAAAATCTCTTGCACAAATACTTGGTTTATGGAACAGACCATTATCATCTGTGCTGTACTGACCCTCATTATGACACTCATGTGTGTAGTTCTGTCCTACATTTACATCATCAAGGCAATTTTAAGATTTCCTTCTACCCAGCAAAAGAAAAAAGCCTTTTCTACCTGTTCTTCCCACATGATTGTGGTTGCCCTCACGTATGGCAGCTGCATCTTCATCTACTTTAAACCTTCTGCAAAGGACTCAATGGCCATTAATAAGGGGGTAACTGTCCTCACTACTCCCATCACTCCCATGCTGAACCCGCCTTCATTTACACATTAAGGAACAAGCAAGTAGAACAGCCCTTCAAGGACTCAGTCAAAAGAATTTTTATATTTTTCAAGAAATAAGGGACATGAAGTTGATGAACAAGTTTGGTGAATTTCCCAAAGTCCGCTGGCAAGTTAACTTTTTCAAAACATTCTTGCTCATACTCATCCAGTGGCATCTTCTCCACAAGCCTCTTTTAAGATCACGTCATTTCATAATAGGCATGTTAATAGCTTTCAAAATTTTAAATCCTTGTTTCATTTTCAAATTTGAAGACCAAAAAATAAGAAAAAAGAAAATAAAATAGATATAAACTTCTTGTCATTTTTTACATTTTCAGGGACAACAGAAAAAATAATCATCACCACTGTTTCTTCCAATCCAAAACTTCCAAATGATTCATTCATTAATTCACGTAATAAATATTTATTGGGTACTTTCTTTAGGGTAGGTACTGTTCTAGGTTTACAAACAGATGACAAAAAAAATCAGAAAAAAAAAATCCTCCTATTCACCCTCAGAGGTAAAAAGAGGAAACAGAACAAGCAAGCTAAGTGATTATAAGCTGAAGAATGGATGAAGAAAATGTGATATATATATATATATATATATATATATATATATATATATATACACATACATACATTGGAATACTTCCCAGACATAAAATAAAATGAAACTCTGTTATTTGCAACAACATAGATGAAAGTAGAAACAATTGCATTAAGAGAAATAAGCTGGTGCAGTGGTGCATGCTGTAATCCCAGTGACTCAGGAGGCTGAGGGAGGAGGATCATAATTTGAGACCTGTTTCAGTACTTGTGAGACCCTCAGGAATTGAGAGAGACCATGTCTCCAAAATACAAAATAAAAATGGCAGGAGAAGTGGCTCAGTAGTTAAGTGCTCCTACTTTAATCCTCAGTCCAAAAGAAGAGAGATACAAACAGAAATAAGCTAGGAACAGACAGACAAGTACTTTATGTGTGAAATATAAAAAAGTACATCTCATTGAAGTTGTGTATAGAGTGGCAGTTGCAAGAGGCTGGGGAAAGTAGAATGTGGAAAGGTAAATTGATGAGTAAGTTACAGATAGGAGTAAGAAGTTCTGCTGTGCTACTTCCTAGAAGAGTGACTTCAGATGACATTAATACATCAGATATTTCAAAAAGCTAGAAGAAAGGATCTTGAATGTTTCAGTCATAAAGAAATGATAAATGTTTGCGAAGACAGATTATTTTCACCCTGATTAGAATATTATACAATGTATACATGTATTGAAGAATCATGTTGTACCCCATAAATATGTATACTTTTTATGTTTTATGTGTTAGTTTAAAAGGTAAATTTAAATAGTAAAAATAAAAAGCTTAGATTGCACCAAATTTTAGTGTTTTTGTCACGAAAGGGAATTACAAACCTTTCAATTTGAGAATAACCTCTAAAATACTAAAAGTTGAAAATTTTGAGATTTTAAATTGTATCAAATTAATAAAGACAAAATTTTAAATAGGATAGGCTTTTCTCAATAAAAAAGAAATAAGGTTAAAGGCTATTTTGAGAAATTTGAATGTTTTTGTACTACAAAAAATTATGCTAGATATAGATAGCTATATTAATATATCTACTCAAAATGTTATTGAAATATGCAAATACACATGGAAAAAAATAAAGTAAAAAGAAATCAAGGAAATAAAAGCAGCTAAATATATAGTATGTTTAGAATTTAGATAATTTTCTAGAAGGAATATGAAAAGCTAAAAATACAGTACTACATCTTTAGGACATAAACAACAGTATAATATAGGAGTATAAATTGTTTATCAGATTCCCCCCACAAAAAGCTCATGTGGCTCATCATCTGAAACTAATTCCCATCCCAATAGCATTTGAATTTACATTTTTCTAATTTTTTGTCCCTCATCTTTTCCAGATGATGTTTATATGTCAAAAAAATTTCCTCATTTATTATGCCTCGGTTCTCAATATAAAATTTACTCCTTCTAAGAAATTTTTCCTGTCCAGTCCAAATCCTACATGCTCAAACCCCAAAGAGTCACCATGCAGAAACATTCTGTATCTCTGCTATTATAACATTTTCTCTCTGTCTATATCTTTTAGTAGATTGTCAGTATTGAAAGAAAAAATTTTGTCAGTTTAGTTTTTGTCCTTGAGTATGAATAGTTTCAAATATATTGAAAGTACACATTCCTCAACAATAAAAATGACACAAGAAATATTTGGATCATTATAACAGAAAATAAAAGAGAAAAATATCTCCAACAAGAGGAATTGAATGTGTCAGTGTTGAAACCAAAGTTGAATTTATGCTATATTGATTATAACATAAATATGCTTCCTGCGTTTCATTTTTGATTGCTGCTTTCAGTGAATATATAGTTACAATTTATTATATATATATATATATATATATATATATATATATATTATTTTAAGTATCATTTTATTGATTTTATTGTGTGTATTTAAAGTAAACAACATGATATACATGATGAAATGATTACTACAATCAAGAAAATTAATATACCCATCACCTCATATAGTCTTTGTTTTGAGTAAGTAAAAGCACCTGATATCTCTTATTGATTTTTCAGTATAAAATAAAATATTATTAATTTTAGTCCTCCTGATGTAAACTGTCTCTAGATTTATTCATTTTGCATAACTGCAAGTTTGTACACTTTGATCTACATTGCATAGATCGGTTAAATATCATACATTTTATTTTCCTAACAGATGCATCCAGATTCTACCCAGTTAGTTGCATGTTCTCTAGTAAAGATATAAAATCACAGATACTGGGGTTTTTCAACTCTTTAAAAAAGAGTTGAAACTTTTCAAAAGAGTTAACTCTTTGAAAAGTTAACCTTGAGGTAATAGTGTCTAAATCCAGATCTGCCACAGTCCGGCTGCCGCAAAATTACCAGGGGGTGATGAGCAACTTGTGTACATTGATATAGCAGGAGTGGGAGCTGTTTATTGTAGGACATTCCACACAGCTTATCTTGATTAACATAAACTAGATACAGCAGTCAACCAATAAGGAATCTCCACACTTAATGGCTCGCTGGCATTACTTTACAAACCACTCCCTCTGGCAAAATGCCAGGCACCATCTTAACTTGTTTACAGACCCTAACATTTCCCCCTTTTGTTTAATTTAAATAACAACCATGGTGTTTTTTACACAAACACCATAAATAATCTGCTACAGGCAGAAGGGAAGGATACAAAATGCCACAATACCAAGCCAATTGATGGCTCCATGCAAGAAGCCCTTGGAAAAATTATACCAGCAATGACACCATTAGCAAAGATACCGAGTTTCAATTTGTTGTATATTACAGTTTGTTGTCTCAGTCCAGGTAAAGCAGTGTCTCAATAGATTAACTCACAGTCTAGGTAAATCACAGTCCAGGTAAGTTTTGCAGGCATCTAGCTTAAATCACAGTCCAGGTAAGTTCTGCAGGCAGGTAGCTTAAATCACAGTCCAGGTAAGTTCTGCAAGCAGTTCAAAGCGGAGGAATCTATCAATATGTCCATTTCCTCCCAAAGTAAATCGACTCATTGATTGAGATTTACTTGTTGAGTTATTATTCATTGATGCATCAGTTTATACAGTTTGCTGTGATAGCTATCGAAGAAGCTGTAGTTTGGTTTTTATCTTTGTCTTCACCGGCACTAGGATGAAGATAGGAAGTCTGTCAATGATGGCTAAAAAGAAATTATGTAACATTCCAACAGGCACTAAGAAAACAATTTTTGAACAATTTACATTATCCTGAACAGAATTATTAAATATAATGAAAAGGAAAGGTGAAAGTAAACATACAGATCTGTTAACCTCCTTATTTGTTCACATATGAAAACAATCCTCAACAGCTGTTTACCCAATTTAAATTAAACCATTTAAATCATGTGAATCAAAAAAAAATATTTGGGTCCATTTTTTCATGAGCGCTCCTCATATATGATCTATGGACATACGCACATACAGACATAATACACAAAACACAAGTGTGCACACATACCATACAACACATAAGACAATAGTAAATGCCTTGTAGCTTTACACAGGTGAAATCTCCATTGCAATGTTTAAAAACTCCACAGTCAAAAAATAAAACTGATCAGAAAAACATTAACCTAGGTCTGTATGAGCTCAAAAAATAAAATAGAACTTTATGATGTGGAAAAATGCAATAATAAAATAGATATTGAAAAAACCATCCTGGTTAATCACTGTCACAGATGTAAGAATAGCCAAGCTGGAGATCTGGATATCAGCTGTTATGGAATTGAGTCAAATCATCTTCTTTTTGGTTTGTAGAAATCGCTTTGGTTAGTCTCTCTGGAATCCAAATCGGCTGCTGTTCTCCCTGTGGAAACACGCAAACAGAACCCCGACTCCAGACAATCACTGGGTCAGGACCTTTCCATTGTCCTGTTAGAATATCCTTCCATGGTACCTTAGGCTTATGTAAATTTTTTTGGACACATATGCCTTTCCGCAGCACTAAGCCCTGATGAATCCAAATTTTAAAAGTTTAGAGTAAAAAGGGTTATTTTAAGTTTATCTTTGGGGGATATAAACCCCTTTCCAATCCCTCTTTTTGCTTTAATAAGTACGTTTTAATAGTTTGATGAGCTCTTTCAACTATGCCTTGTCCCTGTGGATTGTATGGGATTCCTGTTATATGAGTAATGCCAAATGATGAGCAAAATTGTTTAAAAGAGGTAGAGGTATAGCCAGGACCATTATCTGTTTTTAACTGTTTTGGAACTTCCACAGTGGCAAAATTTTGTAAGCAATGAGCTATAATATCTTTAGTTTTTTTCTCCAGCATGAAGGGAGCCCATCAAAAATCCAGAAGAAGTATCAACTATAACATGCAAATATTTTAATTTTCCAAATTCTGGCAAGTGTGTGACGTCCATCTGCCAAATATGGTTAGGTATCAGTCCTCTAGGATTGACTCCAAGATTAACTTGTGGTAAAAAGGTCACACATTTTGACATTGTTTTATTATATGTCTGTCTTGTTCTTTAGTTATTTTAAAATGCTTTTGTAAAGTATTAGCATTGACATGGAATCTTTTATGAAAATTTGTAGCTTCTTCTAGTGTAGAGAAAATATGTATGTCATGTGTAGTTTTATCTGCTAAATCACTGCCCAAACTAAGGGCTCCAGGCAATCCTGTATGTGCCCTGATATGTCCTATAAAGAATGGATCTTTTCTGTCCCAGATTAGACTTTTTATAGTGGAAAACAGTAGAGGAAGGAGAAATCCTACCAGTGTCTTCAAGGGATACTATAGCATTAACTATATACTGACTATCGGAATATAAATTAAATACAGAATCTTTAAACATCACAATAGCTTGTAATATTGCATTAAGCTCTACCTTTTGAGCTGATTGTTTGGGTACTAAAAACGTAAAAGTTTGATCAGGGTTAACTACTGCTGCTGTACCATTATTTGACCCATCAGTGAATATATTTGGAGCATTCATGATAGGTGTTTTTCTTGTCATTTTTGGAAAAATTACAGGATGCAAGGACCAAAAAGACAACAAAGGATTAGATGGTAAGTGATTATCAAATGAAACATTAGATTTACACATGATTATTGCCCAAGTATTTAACTCATTAGCTAACTCATCAATTTGATCCATAGTATATGGAGTAATAATTTTATTGGGAGAAATTCCAAACACTCCCTTTGCTGCTTTTACTCCTTTGAGTATTAATTGTCCTACAGCCTCAGGATACCTAGTAAGAATAGTGTTAGGAGAATAAGATAAATTGTATCCACAATAATGGACCTTCTTGCCAAAATATTCCTGTAGGAATATTTTTGTTGGTAGTACAATAAATAATAAAGGCAAACATATCAATTCTATCCAAATGCATATTTTCCATATATGTTTCAATAATTTTTAATGCCTTTCTTGCTTCAGGCGTTAACATGTGAGGTGAATTTGGATCTGATGGACCTTTTAGTATATCAAATAAAGGTCCCAACTCTCCTGTTGGTATGCCTAGATAAGGTCTTATCCAATTTATGTCTCCCAATAACTTTTGAAAGTCGTTAAGTGATTTGAGTTGATCTACTCGTATTTGAATTTTTGGTGGATGGACCATGGTTGAGGATAATAGAACTCCTAAATAATTAATTGGAAAATTTAATTGTACTTTATCTATTGCTATCTCTAGATTATAATTTTTAATAAATTTGTAATGTGGCATAACATTCTATCAATGTGTTTTTATGTTTATGAGCTAATAATAAATCATCCATATAATGACATATTTGTAGTCAGGATTTTGATTTCTAAGTGGCTGGATTGCTTTGTTAACATAAATTTGACACATAGTTGGGCTATTAGCCATCCCTTGAGGGTGTACTTTCCATTCATATCTCTGATCAGGACCTTCATGATTCAGTGCAGGAATAGTAAATGCAAAATGTGGACTATCCTCAGGATGAATTGGAATTGAAAAAAAAAATCTTTAATATCTATAGCTAAAACATACCAGGTTTTTGGCAAAGCAGACAATTGGGGAATTTCCGATTGAGCAGGTCCCATAATAACCATGTCATTATTAATGGCTCTTAAATCTTGCAATAATCTCCATTTACCAGATTTCTTTTTGATGACAAAAATGGGAGAATTATGGGGAGATACGGAAGGTTGTATATGTCCCTCCATTAATTGTTGTTTGACCAGGTCATGGGCTTCTTGTATCTTTTCTTTAGTCAGGGGCCACTGAGGAACCCATACTGGTCTTTCTGTTTTCCAAGGAATTTTTATTGTCTCAGTGGCCCCTTCTGAAAACCCAATCCATGTCTATTTATTTCTTGAACTATTTGAATTGGTGCTGCTATACCTTGTTCTTGTTCTCCTAAACTTTTTTCTTTCCTAAAACCTTGTCTAGCCCTACTAGTGGGCACGTTAGGATTGATGTTATTTGTTAATGTCAAACCTAATTGATCTAGGACATCTCGTCTCCATAAATTTATAGGAAGATGATCCAATACATATGGCTCTATAGTTCCTTCACATCCTTCAGGATCCTTCCAATCTAATACCATTGCACTTCTATGGGGATTAGCCGTCACTCCTAGACCTCGAAGCGTTTGAGTGGCTTGTTGTAACGGCCAATGTTTTGGCCATTCTTGACGAGATATGATGCTAAGGTCTGCACCTGTATCCAGTGGCCCATTAAATTCATGTCCTTGAATATTTAGTTTTAGCATGGTGCGAGAATCTAAATTTAAAGACAGCATAGCCCAATCTATACATGTGGAGCCTAATCCCCTGGAACCTCTTTCTACAGTACGACTAGAAAAGTTATCAAGCAGGGTGGGTATTATTAATAACTGTGCTATTTTATCTCCTGGTGAAATTACTGATATACCTCTTGGAGAACTAGCTATAATTTTTATTTCACCTACATAATCGGGATCAATTACCCCAGGACTTATCATAAGTCCTTTTAGTGTAGAAGAACTGCATCCCAATAATAAGCCTACTGTTCCTTGGGGAAGAGGTCCTTTTACTCCTGTGGGAATGATTTGAACTCCCATCTCTGGATTTAGTACTGCTCTGGTGGAGGTGCAGATGTCCAACCCTGCGCTCCTCTCCCTCTGGTTTGTCTGATGAGGGATTTAATGGATAATGTGTCCTGGGCACTACCATGATGGTATTTCTGGGTTCCTCCATTGCCCCGTATATTTGTGGTTGTGGGCCGCAGAGCATTGGGCCCCCCAGTCCGTTTTTTGGCAATGGAGCCTGATGTCTTTCTCCATGATATCATGGGTAAACCCCTGGTCCTTGTCCATTTTTTGATAACGGAGTACCCTCTATGATGGTTTGAGAATGGCATTCATTAGCCCAATGTCTCCCTCTATGGCATCATGGGCAAATACCCGGTATTCTACTCCTTTGATACCTAGTTTTGTTAAACCCTTCTCCTATGGGGCAATTCCTTTTAAAATGTCCTGTTTGTTCACAATTGTAGCATGTTTTTGGCCTGGCATCTAAAGCCTGTTGTACTGCAGCTGCCAAGACTTGTCCTTGCTCATTAATGTCTCTACATAATTTAATATATGTGTTTAAATCTCCATGTTTCCATGGTCTAATGACCTCTCTGCACCAACAATTTGCTTGCTCATAAGCCAGTTGTTTTATTAATGGCATTGCTTCTTCTGTATCCCCCAAAAGTCTGGCAGCTGTTTGAATAAGCCTATCTACAAATTCAGCATAAGGTTCATTAGCTCTCTGTATTACCTTAGATAATTGACCTTGTAAATCTCCATATCCTTGTAAAGTCTTCCATGCCCGAACTGCGTCTACAGCAATTTGTGCATATATAGCAGGATCAGGTTCAATTTGTTGCCATTGACCCTCATAAGGTCCTTTTCCTAACAACATATCTAGATTTCTTTGAGGGTAACCAGCTGATGCATTTCGCCTAGCTGTCTCCGTGCAAAATTCCTCATTGGCAACCTTCCATAACAAATATTATCCTCCATTTAGCACAGATTTACACATGGTAGCACAATCTGCTGGCGTCATGTCCAAGTTGATAATGGATTCAACCATGCTTTCAGTGAAGGGTGCTTGGGGAACATAGGTTGTTACAGCCTCCTTTAACTGCTTCACTGTTTTGAAATCTAAAGCACGGTGAATTCGCTGCCCTCCTGCCTGCTCAAGTACAGGGCATGCTAATCTTTGAGGTCCTGTCTCAGGATCTCATCTATCAACTACTGGGGTTGAGGGCCACTCAGCTGTCTCTATAGGTGGAGCTGTTGGTTGAATTACGCCCTCTGGTGATAGAACGGTGTTAGTAGCAGCCTCCTGTTGTAGCTTTTTCCCTAATAGCCCCTTTTCCTTTAAATTTTCTTCTTCTCTCTGACTAACTCGAGAGACCTTCTCTTTTGCTTGATCTAAAATGTCTTTCTCCATGATCTGAACCTCTAACAATTTACTTAACACTCTTTCGGTTTTTTTTTTTTTACTAATTTCTAATCTACTATAAAGATAACGCAACCCAATAAGATAACACAAAACAAAACCGAAACACAATGAAACAAAAACGGAACAAAAAATTGTATCAATTTTCTCTTCCTAGGGCCGAACAACTTCAAACCTTGAGCCAACCATTTTTCCCAGTTTGCCTGAGAAAGTTCTAGGGATAGGCAGCTTGAAACAAAAACAAAATAAATCAAAACAAGAACACATTGTTTTTTGAAATGGTCACCCATTCTCTTGCCTTCCCTCAGGGGTGAGCAATTTCACTTACCTCCGAGCTTCAGGCGTTCCCCGCAAGGTCCGCCAAATGCCACAGTCTGGCTGGGCACAAAATCACGAGCCACTCAAGCAGGAACAAACTTTATTTCCAAAACTCCTGTGAATGCCACGCACACTGCCTTCTCCCGGGACACACTACACCAACAGGCCAACAGGCACTCCCTCCTTTAGAATTCCCTCCTACCACACTTCCCTAACCAATGGGAACTCTCCGGGAGTCCCAGGAGAGCTCCAAAGTAGCAGGCTGAGGCGGACAGCAGGGGTCTAATCTCCAATTGAATCAACATCTTAACATAATCATTATCATCTCAATGGCTTGCTGGGGTCACCTTTTAACCAAAAATGCCATGCGTCTTTCCTATTTGGCTATGGCTCTCAGTATCTCCCCCCTTCTGTTTAATTAAACAACAAGCAATGTGGCTTAGTGACCCTGCCTGTTAGGTTGTCCAGTTCAACATATGGTCCTTAACTGTCATCGGATGAGTTGACATCTAGGCGTCAGCCTCCTGTCTTAGGTTGGTACCACTGCAATTGGATCATACCCGTCACTGACTACTGTCCAGCATACAGCCATACTTGTGGATAGGCGTATGCACCAGTGGGGGGGTGAGGTTCTTTGCCTCACCTCTGTTCGCCCCCAAATTTTAGACCATCACTAGCAGAAGGGAGGAGGATACAGAAATGCCATGACACTAAGCCAATTGATGGCTCCTTTGGAAAAATTGTATCACCAGTGACACCATCAGCAAAGATACGCCAGCACTACCACAATTTGCTGTACCAACAGATAGTTCACAATGTATACAAGTGATACATTCTGCCGCAGTCCGGCTGCAGCAAAATAACCGGGGTGTGACAAGCAACTTGTTTACATTGATACAGAAGGAGTGGGAGCTGTTTATTGTAGGACAGGAGGGGTATATATACATCACACACAGCTTATCTTAATTAACATAAACTAGATACAGCAGTCAACCAATAAGGAATCTCCACACTTAATGGCTCGCTGGCTTTACTTCACAAACCACCCCCTCTGGCAAAATGCCAGGCACCATCTTGACATGTTTACAGACCCTAACACAGATCCTGTCATCATTCCTACTAGCCATGAGATTTTTACCAACTCACCCTACTTCAGTCATTTCCTTTTGATTGAAGCACTTAATCCATTTTTTAAGAAAACAGCTGTATTAGTAAATCAAATACCATAGAGTATACCTTAAATATACATAGTAAAAAATAATAAACACACCTTTATTAATATGTGACTTATATACATATAACTATATGAAGTATAGATTATAATTGTACAATTAACTATAGAATCAAATTATTTTGTTATATTTACAAAGTTGTGCATACCTCACCATAATCTAACTTTGGAACATTTCTTTCATTCCAAAAGGAACCCTCTTATCCTCAGCCATCACTTTTCATCTATCTCTTTCCACATTTCTTCCCAGCCTGAAACAGCAAATATACTTTCTTCTCTTACTGGTCAAAGAACACAGAGTTTCAGTTAGGAGATCTGTTGTATATCAGGGTGAATATATTGAATAACAGTATATTGTATATTACAAAAGAGTTGAAAATAAGTTCAAATCTCTAAGCACGAAAACATGGGAGGTGATAGATGGAAGCACATGGCCACCAAATAACGGAGGCAGGAGACAGGAAGCAAATCTTGGATCAGCAAGCTTTCCTCTATTCTGCAGCAAAGTCCATTGATCAGGCTCAGAAGGGCTCATTTTCTGAGTTCAGGAAATGGCCATCTGTGTTATGGAAGTTTGGGTTTTATAGTTTAAAATGAGGGTGACTTAATCAATGGAGACTGCAGATGTGCAGTTTGGACAGTCAGGGACCTAGTTGTGCAGGTTGAAATTTGAACTCGGGAAGGCATTTGTAAAAAGGTTTAAACTTCTTGTCACTGAGAAAAGCTCCCAACTCAATTATTCACTGCTTATCCCTGGAACGCACCTAGAGCTTACCTAGAGCTTCACTATTTGCTTTTCTCTTTCCAAGACTCACTGCAATGCGAAAGGGTAAAAGTCCAGGGCCCAGCATTTTGGTATTTGTCTCCTTCCTTCAGGACCCATTGTGGTTGGGAAGGGGTGAAGGTTTACTTTTGGTGGAGATGATGGTGATAAACCTGGAAAGGATGAAAGTTTGCTTTTTCATCAAGGCCTATTCTTAACGTTTGGCTAATTTTGCTCCCTCCACCGGAGCCACACTATCCCGTATTTTTTTAAGGGGTGCTGTCTTGTAGAAATATCATTTTCCATAACCCTTCAATGGATACACTATTTAGCATACTTTGATCAGAAATCATTGTACACCTATATCAAAACATATTGCATGCCATAACTACATACAATTATGGTTTGTCAAATTAATACTAATAAAAATATATTTATTGTGTGTTAGCTTTAAAAATATTCTTATACTTAGTGGTATTATAAGAAATTTGATTAACAATATTTTCATGCCTTCTATTATATTTCTACTCCTGGGGGAATTATAAAATCAATTTTATGAAAGAATAAATTTCATGTTGTGAAGACCTTTCAGTGGATTTGAAGTCACAGAAATGCTGGAGTACTAGATTTTAACATAATTAAAAATATCAGATATGTTAGAGCATAAAAAGAAATTGACATTTCTGCTTTCTTTTAGAATGCTCACAGTTGAACATAAGTATGTTTGCTGAAATTATTTATTTGTTTTGACTGAAGAATTTTTATGTTTTGTGTAATCAGAATAACATTCTGAGAAAGTAAAGCTGAGTAATATTTTAAAATCTTTGTGTTTTTTTGCATAAAAATTGGTAAAGCAGAAAAAGAGATCTTTTAGCTACCTTGTGGGCTAACAATTAATTAAAAGAAACTGGACTAGGTTTTGTTTTCAATGAGATTCTTAAAGTTGTCATAAGTCTCTTTTAATGATCCACATGCTTTCTCTTGTCTCTAAAGTCCATGTTCCCATTGTTACTACGGTGGGTTTGATTGTTTTTCCCCAAGTTCATTACACAAATGATTCATTAGTGGTTTTTGAATCTGTGATACAGAGGACTTTTGTGTTCATTAACTTTGTTGCAGATTTGGCAAATAAAATAAATATCTAGCTTCAAATTGGAAAACCCTTTCTCTGAGCAAAAGAGTTCTGAACATCAATTATTCTAAAGGTAACAAGAGTTCCCTTGAACAAACTTTTCGGTGATACTTAAAAATAAAAAATAATTTCCTGGGCTTATGATAGAACTGTATCTATTGGAGAAAGTTGGTGCAATTGATAAAAGAGAAAATCCAAGAAAATCACATATTCCCAGGATAGTGTTAGTGTGGAAGAGACCAAATTCAATCAGTAGTGGCTAAAAATTATCAAGTTTATTCTCAACATTTTCAACTTGTGTTTGTAAAAATACATGTAAACAACTAATAGAGGAAGTTTATAATTAATTGCCAGAAGGGTAAGTATAATAAATTCTGTCATATGTTTCATTTTCTTTTTTTGAGAATTGGGTCATATGTGACTCTAATAAATAAATCTTGCCTGATTTTATTAAAATCTAGAAATGTAAATTAATGTGGTATTAACTAAACAGTATTTTTAGAGTGCTTTAATCTTGTGTATTGTATAGATATTTATAAGATTATATTAGGCAACAATAAAAAAGGTAGCATAATTTGTGTCATGTGAAAAGTAGTAACATCTCCAACAAAAATTTCTGAAACTAAAAACTAGAAACTAATGGCTTTATATTCACATTTCCAGTAAAATTGGATACTGTGGGACAGAGATAAAATGGAGAAATACAGAGCATTGAAGAGAAGATTACTCCAGATAATCCATGTGAAGTGTGTATTTCAATGTCTAGTCTGTAGTAAAGCTTTAATAATTTTAGCATACTAATTTGATTATAAAGAATACAAGGTAAGAAGTAAAAAGGGTGTGAAAATCATGATTTTCACTGTGGTCATGTTTGGGGTACATCTAATTATATGATTGAGATCAAAAAGAGCAATAAATTTTTAGAGCTGAGAAATTCAGGAAAATAATCCATCAGGAAGAAATAATGAAGCACTAAGAACTATCAACATAAGAGACAGCAGCAAGAAAATAAAAGTCTAAAAATGACAAATCAAAAAACTGACAGGTTCAATATGTATGTAACAATCAGCAAGTTAACAGAGGCTACTAGAAATACTGTGTGGTTGAATACACTTCTGAGCTGGGAAGGATGGCACATTCCTATAATCTCAGTGACTGGAGAGGCTGGGATAGGAGGATCACAAGTTCAAGTCCAGCCTGGGCAATTTGTTAGACCCTGTCTCAAAATTAGGAAAAGCAAATAAAGAAAACACACATTATAACATTATACTTAGAAATTTCCCAAATTTCAACAGAAAAAGGGAGGTATTTGAAAAACTATCATGTAATTCATATATTTAAAAACATGGGGGCAAAACATGATTTCAGCATAATAATGATTGAATGTATGGTAACCTACAAAAGAAAAATTATTATGAACCAGGGTACTGGAGTAGTTAAATTATATTTATTACTCATTATTAGACATGTACTTTTTAAAATATTTTATATAATATACTATCACTTAGTATATGTATGAAGAGAAATATTTTATTTTCCATTTTACACTAACAAACTGAGTCACAGTGAAATTAAATCATGCTTGAAGAAATATGTAATAGTTTAAACCTGATATATTTTGTACTTTGGGATACTAATACAGTATTTTGGGCTGTGCTTCACACTTACAGACATTAAAAAAATAAAAATTGTGATTTTTATCAGGTATACATTACATACCTAACATATACTATCACCCTATACAATAAATTCATCCTCAAAATTCTCTTTCTTATGTACCACAATAGTAAAGGAGTATTTTAAATAGAAAATTATGAAGAAAAATCAGGGGAATAAGTAAGGAAGTAGTTGTTTAAAGAAAACACAAGTGTACTTGACATCCTCAGCCACAGAAGGAGAGCCTGTATAATTAACTGTCTGTGTGATAAAATTGTATTAATAACAAGACTTTAACGAAACATAAATATGAAAAAGAAAGTTTAAAATTCAGCTTTAGGGTTCACAGTATGAATAAGGAAAATCTCTCAATCTCAGAAAACACTAGTAGTCAAATCTCTCTGTTTGGGAAAATTTAATCTGACATGCAGGTAAAATAAAAAAAAAATAAGACAGAATGCAATAAGAAGGAAGCAACCATAACATTTTGGAATTGGTATACATAATGCAATTTGATTTTTTAAATCTACCTTGAAACAAAATATATATGATTATAGAACCTATGCTACCAGTGAATGACAATATTTGTAAACAAAATAGTTAAATACATGTGAATGGGTTTTCCAGGTTCTTCCTCTGTGAATTACTATCCTACACAAACATCTCCGAATTTGAAATGCAAATTAAGTAGAAGTCAGGATCCACTTATGAGAAATCACAGGATAACAACATTTATCCTTCTGGGACTCACAGATGACCCACAACTGAAGGTCGTGATTTTCATCTTTCTCTTTCTCACCTACATGCTGAGTATAACTGGGAACCTGGCAATCATCTCCCTCGCCTTCCTGGATGCACGCCTCAAAACTGCCATGTACTTTTTCCTACAAAACTTCTCCTTCTTAGAAATCTCATTCACAACTGCTTGCATTCCCAGATACTTGTACAGCTTATCAACAGGGGATAAGACCATCACATAGAACAGTTGTGCCATTCAGATATTTTTCACTGATCTCTTTGGTGTAACAGAATTTTTTCTCCTCGCCACCATGTCTTATGACCGATACATAGCTATCTGCAAACCCCTACACTATGTGACCATCATGAACACTAGGGTCTGCAGAAGACTCATCCTTTGTTGCTGGACAGCTGCTTTGTTGGTCATACTCCCACCACTTAGCCTGGGCCTGAATCTGGAATTCTGCAACTCTAATGTTATTGACCATTTTGTCTGTGATGCAGAACCCATCCTAAAAATCTCATGCACAGAAACATGGCTCATTGAGCAGATGGTTATAATTTGTGCTGTGTTAACTTTTATCACGACTCTCATATGTGTTGTTCTATCCTATGTATACATCATTATAACTATTCTGCAATTCCCTTCTGCCCAACAAAGGAAAAGGGCCTTTTCTACCTGTTCTTCCCATATGATTGTGGTTTCCATAACCTATGGGAGCTGTATTTTCATCTATGTTAAGCCTGCAGCAAAAGACTCAGTGGCTATTAACAAGGGGGTGACAGTCCTTGTTACATGCATCAGTCCCATGTTGAACCCCTTCATTTACACACTGAGGAACAAGCAAGTAAAACAGGCCTTTAAGGACTCAGTCAAAAGAATTGTATGGTTCTTAAATAAGTAATTTGCTAATGTAAAAGTATTGTAAGTTTACTGAAAAGATTGTGGGTCTCTAAATATGTATCTTTGACTTTTTACATCATTCCTCTCATTGCAAGGAAGGAGTTTCAGGATAAGTTTTCTCAAAAAGAAAACCTACTTCCAGGCAAATAAAAAACTTCACATAATAGAAAATCTGAACAGAACTGCAAATAAAATGAAACAAAAAAACCCAGAATCAATGCATTCATCACATATTTGGGACTGAGTAATTGTGTTGAAAGCATTTCCCAGTTCTAATATTTTTTATTTATATATGAGAGCAGAATGCATTACACCTACAGAGCACATTTTTTCATATATTGGTTGTATACATAATATATTCACACCAATTCATGTCTTCATACCTGTACTTGGGATAATAATGTTCCTCACATTCCACCATCATTAATAACCCTATGAGCCCTCCCTTCCCCTTCAACCCCTCTGCCCTATCTAGAGTTTGTCTATTCCTCCCATGCCCCTGTTCCCTATCCAACTATGAATCAGCCTCCTTATATTAAAGAAAACATTCATCATTTGTTTATTTGAAATTGGCTAATTTCACTTAGCATTATCTTCTCTAACTCCATCCATTTACCTGCAAATTTTATGATTTTATTCTCTTTTATTGTAATATTCCATTGTGTATATATGCCACATTTCTTTAATCCATTCTTCTATTGAAGGGCATCTAGGTTTCTTCCACAGTTTAGCTATTATGAATTGTGCTGATATAAACATTGGTGTGGCTGTGTCCCTGTAGTATGCTGTTTTTAAGTCCTTAGGTATAGACTGAGGAGAGTGATAGCTGGGTTAAATGGTGGTTCCATTCCAATTTTCCAAGGAATCTCCATACTGCTTTATATATTGGCTGCACCAATTTGTAGTCCCACCAGCAGTGTATGAGTGTACCTTTTTCTCCACATCCTCACCAACATTTATTGTTGTCTGTATGCATAATAGCTGCCATTCTGACTGGAATGAGATGAGATCTTAGAGTGGTTTTCATTTGCATTTCTCTAATTGCTAGTGATGATGAACATTTTTGCATGTATTCATTGATTGCTCATACATCATCTTCTGAGAAGTGTCTCTTCAGGCCCTTGGCCCATTTATTGATTGAGCTATTTTATTTTTTGGTGTTTAGCTTTTTGCGTTCTTTATATACTCTAGAGATTAGTGCTCTATCAGATGTGTGAGGGGTAAAGATTTTCTCCCAAGATGTAGGCTCTCTATTCACCTCACAGATTGTTTCTTTTATGAAAAGAAACTTTTTAGTTTGAGTCCATCCCATTTATTGACTGTTGATTTTAATTCTTGTGCCACAGGACTCTTATCAAGGAAGTTGGTGCCTAATCCCACATGATGGAGATTAGGGCCTACATTTTCTTCTATTAGACATGGGGTCTCTGGTTATATTGCTAAGTCCTTGATCCATTTTGAGTTGAGTTTTGTGCATGGTGAGAGATAGGGGTTTAATTTCATTTTTTTGCATGTGGATTTCCAGTTTTCCTAGCATCATTTGTTGAAGAGGCTATCTTTTCTACAATGCATGTTCTTGGCACCTTTGTCTAGTATAATATAATTGTAGTTTTGTGGGTTAGTCTCAGTGTCCTCTATTCTGTACCATTGGTCTACTACTCTGTTTTGTTGCCAAAAGCATGCTATTATTGTTACTATTGCTCTATAGTATAGTTTAAGGTCTGGTGTTGTGATGCCACCTGCTTCACTCTTCCTGCTAAGGATTGCTTTATCTCTTCTGGGTCTCTTATTTTTCTAGATAAATTTCATGATGGCTTTTTCTATTTCTATGAGGAATGTCATTGGAATTTTGATTGGAATTGCATTAAATCTGTATAGTGCTTTTGGAAGTATGGTCATTTTGTTAATATTAATTCTGCCTATCCAAGAGCAAGTTAGATCTTTCCATCTTCTAAGGTCTTCTTTGATTTCTTTCTTTCGGGTTCTGTAATTTTCATTATATAGATCTTTCACCACTTTCAGTAAATTGATCCCCATGTATTTTATTTTAAATTTTTTAGGCTATTGAAACTGGTGTAGTTTTCCTCATTTCTCTTTCTGAGAATTTGTACTTCATATGCAGAAATGCCTTTGATTTATGGGTGTTTATTTTATATAAAATTCTAATATTGAAAGCCTTTTCTAAAGCAAGGCACCATTTCAGGCAGTGGAGATGAAATAAATAGAAAACCCACTAATTTCCTGTCCTTTTGAGTCTGGTGTTTTAATGGATTTACGGAACCAATGAATTAAAAACATGATAAAACATAGTACATGTAAATTATAAACAAAAATAACAACTAAAAAACAGATGCATTTCAATGTTTAATAAACATCTGTATAAATGTTCATGTCAACATGGAAACTGAATTATAAAACATGAAATCCTACAAGTTTGAATACTCTGAAAACCACAAGGCAAATGAGTTAAGTTTAATAGAATTTCATGAAGTAAGATGCTAAAAATTCTTTTTCTAAATTTTCTTTTAGTTTTGATGTACCTTTATTTTATTTATTTTATTGGTGCTGAGGATAGAACCCAGTGCTTCACACATGATAGGCAAGTGCTCTACCACTGAACCACAACCCCAGCCCCCAAAATTCTTAAAAGACTAGTGTTTGCAAGGCAAATGTTTATATATCTATATCTTTATTTGGTTTTATAATTTATCTATAACTAATTATTAGCTGTCAAGTAATTATAATTATTGATGACTATAAAATTATTTGAAAAGTGAGAAACATGAGGGGCTGTTGATATAGCTTGGTAGGTAGAGTGCCTGCCTAGCATGCACAAGGCCCTGGGTTCAATTCTAGCACCACAAAAAAAAAACATGAAATGTATGTAAATTAGCCATATAAATGACTAAAACCCAATGTAAATCTATGGAAGTTGTATCTCCATCTATTTTAAGCTTTCAATCTGTTGATGTCTCAATAGGTAATGGGAATTAATGCAATCTAAAGTTCTTCTTCTTCTTCTTCTTCTTCTTCTTCTTCTTCTTCTTCTTCTTCTTGATTCAGTCTTGATTTTTAAATGTTTTTATAGTGCATCATAACTATATATAATACTTCAGTTAATTTTGACATAATAATACATGCATGAAAAATAATTTGCTTTATTTAACTCCCTCTCCTCTTCTCTTCCCCTATTCCTCATCCTATACTATATTGGCCTTTCTTTTAAATTTATTAAGAGGGTGCTCTATAGATATACATAAATGGGAAATTCACTCTGATATATTTATTTTTGTACAAAACATAAATGTTAAATTTCATTCTGGAATTCCTTCCTTTTCCCATCTCTCCTTTCTTTACTCCCTAATCTCTTCTCTATCCTCATAGAAAACCCCTCTTTACCCGCCTTATTTTGGTCTAGCTTCTGTGTATGAAATAAATATTTAACTACTGACTCTCTGAGTCTGGCTTACCTCACTTAGCATGATGTTCCCCACTTTCATCCATTTAGAAGTAAACGCTGGTATTTAATTCTTCTTTATAGCTGAGAAACTATATATATATATATATATATATACACATATATATCATATATATATACATATATATCATATATGTATATATATATCACACACATACACATATATATTATATTATATTATATTATATTATATTATATTATATTATATTTTACTTTTTGATTAATCTGTTTAAGGGCATCTGGGTCGTTCCAGAACTTGTCTATGTGAATTGCACTACTGCAAATATGAGTGTGCCCATATCATATAGTATGCTGATTTTTAGTACTTTGGGGTAAATACCAAGGGGTTCAACAGTGCAATTTTTAGTTTTTTGGGATAAATACTAGGATTGGAACCACTATATAATAATAATGGTTATATAGAAAATTTAGTCCTAATATTTATATGGAAGAATAGCCAAAGGAATAGCCAATATATATAAAATGTGTATATATATACATATATATCATATATGTATGTGTATATATATATATATATACATATATATATATATATGTATATATATATATATATACATATATATATATATATATATCACACACACACACACACACACACACACACATAACCATTATTATTATATAGTGGTTCCATTCCTATTCTACATGCTGTTTCCAAAGTATTGGTATTAATGTACAGGCCCAGCAAAATGTATGAATATTTTTTTTTCAACACAACTTCATCAGCATTGATTATTATTTGTATTCTTCATGATTGCCATTCTAACTGGAGTGAGATGAAATCTCAATGTAGTTTTTATTTGCATTTCCCTAATGGCTAAGGATGTTTAACAGATTTTAATGCATTTGTTGGTCATTTGCATTTATTTTGAGAAATTTCCTTAGTTATTTAGCTCATTTATTGACTGTGGTTTTTTTTTATTTGTTTGTTTTTGTTTGTTTGTTTGTTTGATTTTTATTTTTGATGGTCTTTTGAGTTCTTCCTATATTATGAATTTTAATCCCCTGTCACAGGAGTAGCTGGGAAAGATTTTCTCCCATTCTATAGGCTTTCTCTTCACTCCTTTGTTTTCTTTGCTGTGCAGAAGCTTATTGATTCTTGGTTTTATTTCTTGAGCTATATGTGTCTGATGAAAGAAGTCAGGGCCTGACCCAAATAGTTGGAGTGTTGACCCTATATGTTCTTCTAGAACTTGCAGTCTTTGGGGTATAATTCCTAAGTGTTTGTTCCACTTTGAGTTGACTTTTGTGCAAGGTGAAAGATAGGGGTCTATTTTTATTAATGTACATATGATTATCTTTCCCAGCACCATTTGTTAAAAATACTATCTTTTTTTCAATGTATGGTTTGGGCACCTTTTTCAAGTACCAGATGACTGTAGGTTCATCTATACATCTTCTATTCTATGCAATTTGAATACATGTCTGTTTTGATGCCAATGTCATTCTGTTTTTGTTCCTATAGCTCTACAGCATACTTTGAGACTAGATATTGTGAGGTCTCTAGCATTGCTCCTCTTACTCAGGATTGCTTTGGCTATTGGCTATTTCTTTGGCTATTCTTCCATATAAAAGTTAGGACTAATTTTTCTAGTTCTGTGAAGAATGTCACTGTTTTTTATGGGGATTTCATTGAATTTGCATGACATTTTTGTTATTATGGCCATTTTGACAATGATAATTTTGCCTTTCCAAGAATATGGGAGATCTTTCCATCTTTTAAGGTCTTCTTCAATTTCTATCTACAGTGTTCTAAAGTTCATTGTAGAGGTCTTTAACTTCCTTGGTTAGATTTATTCCCAAGGTTTTTTGTTTTTGTTTTTGTTGTTGTTTTTGGAGGTTATTGTGAATGGGATGATTTTTTAAATTTCTCAGTTGATTCATTATTGGACTATATGAAAACTATTGATTTAGCAATGTTGATCTTGTATCATGCTACTTTGATGAATTTGTTTATCAGCCCTTGAAGTATGGTAGAGTTTGGGGGATCTTCTAGATATAGGATCATGTCATCAGCACACAGAAAAATTGACTTCTTCTTTTCCTATTCGTATTCCTTTAATTTCCTTTTCTTGCCTGATTGCTCTAGTTAGAGTTTCAATAAATATAATTGAATAGCGGTGGTGAGAGTGACCATCCTTGTCTTGTTCCTTATTTTAGAGAAAATGCCTTCAGTTTTTCTCTGATCAGTATGATGGGTTTGGGTTTGTCATATATAGCTTTTCTAATGTTGGGATAAGTTCCTTCTGCTCCTAGTTTCTCAGGCATTTTTAACATGAATGATGCTGGCTTTTGTCAAAGTTTTTTTCTTAATCTATTGAGTTGATCATGTGATTCTTGTCCTTAATTCCAGTTATGTGGTGAATTACATTTATTGATTTGCACATATTGAAACAATCTTGCAACCATTGGATGAAACCCACCTGGTCATGGTGCACTATTTTCTTAATCTCTTTTTGAACGTGGCTTGCCAAGGCACTGGTCTTTCCCTTCTTACCTTAGGGATTTTTGTATGTTCACCCTGCATATTGCTCTGTAGATTTCTTTTCTTGATGTGTCTCTCTATCTGGTGTTGGTATCAGTGTAAAACTGACTTTATAGAATAAATTGTGAGTGTTCCCTCCCTTGCTATTTCATAGAATAATTTGAGGAAGATTGGTGTTATTTTGTCTTTAAAACTCTGGTAGAAATCCATCTGTTCCTGGACTTGGATTGGATGGCTTTTCATTGCTACTTCATCTTCATTGCTTTATATTGGTCTGTTTATATTTTTTATATCTTCATGTTTCAATTTAAATAGGTCAAATATATCTAGAAATTTGTCGATGTCTTCTATATTTTCCTGTTTATTGGAGTAAAACTTTTCAAGGTGCTTTCTAATTATATTCTGGGTTTCAGAAGTGTCTATGGCAATATCTCCTTTTTCGTCTCTAATTTTATTGATTTGGTTCTTCTCTCTCTTTCTTTTGGTTAGTTTGGCTGAGACCCATCAACCTTGTTTATCTTTTCAGAGAACCAACTATTTGTTGCATTGATCCTTTTTATTGTTTTTTATTCTCAATTTTATTAATTATGGGTCTCATCTTAATTATTACATGTCTTCTACCAATTTTGAAATTAGCTTTTTCTTCTCTTTATAGGGCCTTGAAGTATAACATTTGATTGTTTATCTGGGAATTTTTTAAGGCAGGCGCTAATTGCTATAAACTTTCCTCTTAGAACTGTCTTTATAACATCCCAGAGATTTTTTTATAACTTTATTTTATCTATTTATTATTTCTTTTATGTGGTGCCAAGGATCAAACCCAGGGCCTCACACGTACTAGGCAAGCACTCTATAACTGAGCCACAATGCCATGTCTCTGTTTTTGTTTGTTTCAAAGAATTTTTATTATTTTATATTTTCTTAGTTGTCCATGGACCTTTATTTTATTTATTTATGTGTGGTGCTCCAAATCAAACTCAGTGCCTCTCACACACTAGGCAAGTACTTTACCACTGAGCTATAACTCCAGCCCCCCCCCATTTTTTTTACTTCTCTGCCGTTTTTTCCCCCATGATCAATCTTGTTTTATCTCCAAACTAGCCCATTTAACCAATGCTTACTGTATCATTTGTAATTGATACTCTTATTATTTCATATGTAATGTTTTAGGGTATATCTTTTAATTTATAAATACTTTGTTGAAATATTGGAGATTGACCCAAGGAACATTCTACCACTGAGCTACATTTACACTGAGCCCTTTATATTTTTTTTTTATTTTAAGTTGCTGAGACTGTCACCAAAAACTGATTTTGAAATTAGTTTGATTCTCCTGCCTAAGTCCCCTGAGTAACTATGATTACAGGCATGTGCCATTGTACCTTGTTGAGATATAAATATTTTTTAAATATTAATATTTAACCTAAAGTAAGGAACATAATTTAATGTATATATCTCAATGAATATTTCCAAGGGTAGTTATAATGTTACCAACACAGAGATCCATTTTCAACATCCCTGAAATCTCTTTAATGCCCCTCCAAATATATCTGCTGTGCTAACTAATCTGAAATTAGTTTGTTTAGTCATGCTCATTATATACAAAGGCAGTAGTCTCTCCCTCCTTACCTGAAGTTTTGCTGTTCACTTTTTAAAATACCCTCAATCAACTGTAGTTCAAAAATATTAAATAGAAATTTCCAGAAAAAATTATGAATTTTAAATTGCACACCTTCCAGAGAAGCACAGTAGTATCTCACACACCATCCCACTATATCCTACCCCAGCCCTGATCATCCTTTTGTAAACCATATCTACACTCTATGCAATACACAGCTTGTAGTAACATTGTTGCTTCAGTAACTCTTGCTTTTAGTAAGGCATATTGTGCCTAGTAATTAATCCAAAATGCAAGAGTAGTCAGTGCTGAAAATTCAGATATGCCAAAGAGAAACCATGAAGAGTTTGCTTTAGTTGAAAATGTTCTCTAGATTAATTTTTTTTAAAGTATGTATAGTGTTCACTACTATTCACAGTTTCCAGAATCACCTGGTGGACTTAGACTGTATGGCCTGTGGTTTAGGGAGGAAATACTGTACAGAATGTTTACATTTTTGCTCTAGATTTATTTACTAAATATTATGTCTGTGATAGTTACTCAAGACATTATACTGGCAACATCTTTTTTGTTTTTAATAAAAATTGTTTTTAATCAAAAAATAAAAATTGTGCATATTTAGGAGGTACCATGTAATGTTTCAATACATGTATCCATAGTGTTACATTCAAGTCTAATACATCTGTCTTCTCAAACACTTATCATTTATTTGTGATGAAAGCATTCAAAATACTTTCTTCTAGCCATTTTAAATATATTATACATTACTTTTGCCTAAGAGTCCCCAACTATGCAATAAAACACCAGAATTTATTTTTTATATCTAAGTGTCATGTAGTTAATTGTTGACCTACATTTCCTCATCCCATCATCCCCTGATCCTCCCCAGACTCTGGTAACCACCATTATGCCCTTTAAACCAACTATTTTAGATTTCAAATGAGTGATATCATGCAATATTTGTGTTTCTAATGCTTGGTAACATTACGTCCCCCAGGTCCATCCATGTTGTCACAAATGAGAGGACTTCATTATTTGTGATGCCCGAATAGTATTCCCTTGTGTGTTTTTATCACATCTTCTTTATTCACTCATCAGTTTAGTAATTAGCTTCATCTTAATTCTATGCTATTGTGGAATATAGTACCACAATAAATCTGGGAGTACAGATGTGTCTTCAACATAGTGATTTTATTTCCTTTGAATATATACCCAGTAATAGGATTGCTAGAACCTATAATTGCTCCACTTTTTTTTTATTTTTATTTTTTTAGGAATCTCCATACTGCTTTTCATAATGGCTGTACAAATTTACGCTATTAACAATGTGCAAGTGTTCGCTTTTTCCATATCCTCTCCAACATTTGTTTCTTTGTCTTTTTGACAATAGCCCTTCTAATGGAAGTGAGGTGGGATTTGCATTTCCCTAATGACTTAGTTTTATTGCATTATGGTCAGAAAGGATACTCAATATGATTTCAGGATTTTTAAATTTTATGATAAGACATATTGACTTATCTTCCTCTGACAGATCTGGTACTGAATTCTAAGACCTGCTCTTAATTACCTCTCTCTGCCCCTTTCTCTCTCATCCTTCTCTTAATTCCCTCTATCTTTGTAGATATATCCTACCACACTGCACTCTTTGTTGATGTGGGAAATTTAAAATAGGGAACTTTTTCCTTCCTTCTTTCTTCAATGAATCTTTTCTTATTATGCTAAAACCAGGTGCTGTCATCTCTCATATGGTTTCCTTAGATACTGTGAAGGTAAATTACAAGTGTGAATAGTTGTTCAAATTGATGTATCTATGATTAAAGGATCACTGGAGGGTCTTGCTCCACCATTATGCTCTTCCTCCACCAAGCAATAGTTCAGTCATTTAATTTCTAAGTTATAGTCAATCATATATAGAACATTTAATTCAATCATTTTCTGATGATGAATATTTAGATCTTTTTCAGTAACTATTAAAAAACTAAACACATTTTTCTAAGCATTATTATAAATTTATGCACTCATGTATTTAGAATATATACTTAGATAACACTGGTAAGCTATATAATATCACTATGTTTAGCTTAATTGACAATGCCAAATAATTTTTAAGGATGATGTATCAATATAGTCTCACATCACAATGCACAAAGGTTCCAATTTTAGCCAACACTTAGCTTTACCAGATCTATTAATTTTAGCTATTTTGAAGTTAATAATATTGATTACCTTATTATATGCCCTTTGGATGTCAGATATTCTATTTGTGAAGTGCTTATTCAAATAATATTTCTCTTTATTAAATTGTCTTTCTATTTAAAAAATTTATATTTAGATGTTTGAATGCTCTATATTTTCCATTTACTGAAGGTACTTACCCCCTGTGTCTTCTCTCTTCATGTTCTAATTTATGCTGATTTTGAAAAACAAGAGTTCAAAATTTTAATAAACTCCATTTCATCATTTCATCTTTGTTTTTAATATAATTCTTTGTGTTTTGCTTCAGAAATCTTTGCCTAATCTCAATATCATGCAGACAGTTAAACACATTGTATTCCACAGGCTTCAATCACAGAGGTGAATGACCTATATGAAATTTACTTTGCCTCTAATTTGAGACAAGGAAAAATTCCATTTTATCCATGGATAATCACATAATCCAGCAGTCTTTTATTGAAAATATCACCCTTTCCTCTTTGCATTGAGTGGTAACTTTGAAATAATCAATTGTTACATAAATGAATATTTTTCAGGACTCACTGTTTAATTCCATTGATGCGTTTCTCTTCCTTTGAATGGAGTATTCAGAGGTACTGTTGTGTTTTAGGCTTTTGTTAGTGTGTTGTTTGTATATTTTGTACCAACTTCTTCAAATTTACCAATTACTATTATATTTACTTACTCAAAAATTTACTTGTAGTGTCTACTAAATGTTGCAGCATGTACAACCAATTAATCTTCAAATAAAGACAATTTTATTTACTTACAATTATTGCTCAATACATGAAAATAAGAAATTGTGGGAGAGTATGCTGTGTCATATTCTCAACAGAAAAGTTGTTAATATTAAATATAACATAGATTAGATTCCCCTCATCAGATTAAGAAATCCTGTTTCTATGTAAACTTTGCTGAGAATTTGTAAATGAGTAGGTGTCCATTACCTCTCAGTGGGTGAGGGAAAGGGTAGGCTGGCTGTGAAATAAAAGTTATGGAAGTAAAGCCATGAAATAGATGCCAAAGACCAGAAATATAGTTTACAGAGGGGACAGTGACAGGTTAAGACAACCAGAGGGGTATTGCTTCTAAGAAAATGGAGCCTGTGCTTGCTTTATTTATATTGGTACAGATCAAAGGGGATTGGTAGGTATAAGGTTTCAGTGAGTCTTGTCTCAGGTGCTTGCTTCTTCATAAAATGCAGGATATGGGTGGGGGTAAGAAGGCTGTTTGTCTCTTAGTGGGTCTCGTATCCCATGCTATGCTAGAACTTGAGCAGTGAGCTAGGTAGTGAGCTTTCTCAAACCAGTGGGTTCCTACTGGGAGTTCCTGATACAAGGCTTTCCTGCCTAATGTCTAGAACACAGCTTTGGTTCATGCACATTTCATGGATGGCTCCTTGCAAAGTGGGAATTATATTTTATCAAACTATTTTTTTTCTGCATTATTGAGATCATCATATCTTTATTTATTTACTCTACCAGTGTAGTAGATTACATTGAAAATTTTCATTAATGAGCCAACCTAGAATTTCTGAAATCAACCTTATTTTATGCATTTTATGTATCTCCTTTGCTTTCTTACCCTATTTAATTCAAAGACTTATATTTAGAGATCCTTACATTTATTTTAACATAAGTAAAGCTGTAATTACATTTATAAATCCTTTTTAAATTTTATATCAAGTTCCTATTACAAGTTGAGAATATTTCCTCCTTTTTCTTTTCTCTGGATGAGTTTATGCAAAATTAGTGTTTATTGTTTTTTTTCAATGTTTGGATTATTTTACATGTAAAGCCATTTGACTCTGAATTTTATTTGTGAGAACATTATGGATTATGGAAATCATGACTTGACATGTTTTGGGATATTCATAATTCCTAGCCCTACTTGTCTCCATCTGTTTTATTTTATTTTCCAATTAATCTTTATTTTATATGTTTAATTTTATTGGACTAATGTCTTCATGATACACCATTAATATTTATTTAGTAATTATTGGGTCTGTAGTGATATTCCCTTTTGGGACAATTGCCATTTACATGGTTTTTATTTTATTCTCTTTTTCTTGATAATATTTGCAGTTATTTAACAATTTAATTAACCTATTTTTAAAAAATAAATTTTATAGTGTTCTTATGTTTACATTAAATAATACAAATTTTTGTTTTTACCATTTAATATTCTTTCTTATATTTTATTTTAATTTGTTCTTTTGTAGTTTCTTTACATACATACTTATATTACTGGGGTTTCTACATGTCTTATTTTTTAAAACATGGATTTAAAATATACATTTTCTGTTCAATAATGCATTACCTCTATGTCACAAATTTTGATATATTTTATTGCAGTTAACTTCAAAATATAATTTAATTTACTTTTTTTCTCCTTTCATCTTACTTAGAAATCACTTAAAAGTTTTAAATATTTATACTGGATATTTTAATTTATAACAGGTACAAAAATACAAAAGTGACATAGATAAGTTCTACTTAGGTAAAAATCAAACTATATGTAGGTAAAAATGTGCAAATTAATAATTAAAATTGTTTTTCACTAAAAAGGCAAGAGAAAGATCTTATTAATACATAGAAAATTGCCGCAGTCTGGCTGGGCACAAATCATGAGCCACTGAAGCAGGAACAAACTTTATTTCTGAACTCCACCAGCACACTCCACACACGCTCCCCAGGAACTCTCCCAATGCCAAGCGGCTCCTCCAGGAACCACCAATGGGAAATCCCTCCTCTGGCACTTCCCCAACCAATTCGAACTCTTCAGGAATCCCCGCAGAGCTCAACCAGAACTTGATGGGAACTCCTCGAGAACTCAAAAGTCATCATCTTAAAGGCTCACTGGCGTCACCTCTCAACCACTACTTCTGGCAAAAATGCCATGCGTCATCCTGACTCCGCTGTGGCCCTCAACAGAAAATAACAATAGGTTAATTAGATTGTTAGACTTAAGACATAGAAGGGAAGTCTATTCCATTTGACTTTGTGTTTATTTTGATGCCAGTATCATAATGTTTTCATTGCTCTTCTACATCTGCTCACTCCAACCCTACCCAATTTCCTTCCCAATCTCTAGAAATCAGTATTCTAGTTTCAGTTCCATTTTTTTTTTTTTTTTTACATTTCCACATATGAGAGAGAACATGTGATACATGACTTTCTGTGTCTGGATTATTTCACTTAACATGTGTTCTCCAGTTCCATCTATTTTGCTGCAAATTATTTCATTTTCCTTTATGGCTGAATACTACTCCAGTATAAATATAACACATTTTTTTTGGTCCATTCATCTATAGACAGGCACCTAAGCAGCTTTATATTCACTCTTATAAATAGATCCACACAAACAAGGGTACATGGGTATTTTTTTGGTAGGATGACATCATTTCCTTTAAATATATACCTAGGAGAGAAAAAAGTGGATCATGTACTAATTCCATTTTAAAGTTTTTTTTTGAGAACCACCATGATGTCCTCTATACAACCATTATTAATTTACCTTCTGACCCAAAATGTATAAGAGATATTTCTTCACATATCCACAAGCATATCTGTAGGGCAGGACTTTTTAATTTTTTTTTTTTTGTTGTTGTTGTTAATAAGAACCATTCTAACTGGGGCACAATGGCATCTCATTGAAATTTTGATACAAAATGTTGTCTTAATAGCCTTGATTAAACTGTTTTTCACTCTTTTAATATTATGTGTAACATTTGCTAAAAACCTGCACTATTTTCCTGTACTTTTTCCGTCACTGTTTATCCTTTGAGTATGACTACATAGTTGTGTTTAGTTCAGGGAAGATACTAACTCAAAATGTTATACTTAGCATATAAATTAAAACATTAATCAATCCAAACAAGAAACTCTACAATGGCCAGTGTTGTTGAGTAAGAAAGTAAGATAGATAGATAGATAGACTATCTATCTATCTATCTTACTTTCATATATATATATATATATATATATATATATATATATACTGATACCCAAGCTTCCTTTTTGAATTTCAATACCAGTGTGTATTATAATTTATATATATATATATATATATATATATATATATATATATATATATATATATATAATGATATAAAGTGTGAACAGTATTTAAAAAATTAAAGGAGAACAGATTAAAAATAAAGAATATAATGAATGCATTTGGTAAATCATAATAGTTTCTCAGTTTGAAAAGTGTCATGAAGCACTGGGTAGAGATCCAGAGTAGAAATTTAAATTCTACATTTGGTTGCTATCTCCATCCCAGAAAAATGTCGTTAAGGGAAAAATTTTCAGGCTTGGGGTTGTTATTGGTTTTTTACCATTTTTTTTCTCTATCTCAATTGACACTGATTCCCAAGCTTCCTTTTTGAATTTCAATACCAGTTGTGTATTATATTTTATATTCCTTTAGTTTTGTGTGCATTCTTCTTGAAATATTCATTAACTGAATGGGTCCCTTGGGCTAGTGGAGGAAACATGGATAAAATATGAAGTATAAAATTTATGTAGAAAACATGGTAAACAATTTTAAAATACCTGACATTTTCTTTATTTTATATTTTTTTCTTACTCTCGAAAGTTTAAGAAATAGATCCACTCTGGATAAAATGGAAAAACAAAAATAAAAACACTAATTATAAAAATCAAACTAGTTTTGGAAAATGAGGAAATGTTTTTTTTAAATGCAAATTTCCCTGGATTATAACAATGGCATTGTCTAATATTTTTACTGCTCAACAGTCATTCAGAGTAGTAATGAAATTACATGAAAATCAGAGGTAAGTTGGACATATAGAAAGCAGAAGACTCAAATTTCAGCATTGATGCAATACTTAAAAACTTGACATTCATCATATTAAATATAATACATTTGAGTTATGTTTTGAAATGATAGATTTAAAAGCATATAAATGATTAGTATGTTTTTTTATTATATCAGCTTATTCAATTTCTACTGATAAAATCAGGAAATCACTACCTGTATATTTGATTTTTAATGAAATACAGACTTGTAACACTGTCCTTAAGAGAATAGACTTCAGTTTGGGGTAGTCTGAGATTATAATTGACATTTGCTTGGTATATGAATTAGTGGAAATTATACAATCTCTGAACTTCAATAATTCATTTAAGAATGACAACAATTTCATACTTGTGTTGTAAGGTTTGATGAAAATATAAAAATCTTCAGTCACTGGAATAAATAGTGCATCTAGTAAACCACAAATATTCTGAATACCCTTCCCAGAGTTGAGAATTAATTTTAACTAAAAGAAAAATAAAATAATTAACACAGCTATTTTTAGAGTCTGTCATATGATTTATGAAGCACATTTCCTTATATAATTTCATTTAATTCTCCAAGATACTCTTGAAATTTCAAGTGCATTTTGAACACAGAAACTGAAGCTTAATAAATTGAGTAACTCAGCCAAAATCACAAACCCATTGCACAGAGCATTTGTATTTTTAACCTATGCCTCTATAACAGAAAAGCACAAATACTTTCTATGAAAGAAAAATGGCTTTATGTCATAAATAAGAAGTTAAGTATGTTTTGATATGATAATTTATTATTATTTCCTATTGCTTGTTTTGATTATAGATGGCTAGTTATGGAATGAAAGTAAGAGCCCTTACAGATATGAATGTCAATACATATGAAATGCTCATCAAATGTTATCTGATAATCTATTTTCCCTTGGTTTAATTCTATATGCACTGCTACAAATGCACAGAGTGAAACCTGCTGATCATTACTGAAATCAATAAATATAAATTATTCCTATTTCTCTAGGGAAAATCACCTAAATGATTGTGATAAACAGTAAAACCAAATTTGAATAAGTCTTTTACACTCAGTCCATTTTCCTGAGGAGTCTTTTCTTTATTCATGTTTTATTCATTTTCAAAGGAACTAACCCCCATGCCATGGTCCAGAGCATGGAATGCTTAAGCCATATCAGAAGTGCATTTTAATGTACTTATGAAGCTGAGCTAGAGATTGCCCACATGTTGAATTCAATAATTTCCCCATTATCCAATGTAATAAACTAGACTCTGAACAGCTCTTAAAATTCATAAAATAGAAAGAGAGTCTGTGACATGATCACTAACTAAATATTACATAAATATGATCTATAAAATTTCTCCAATGACCTCCACCAGGGTTTCATCAAAAAAGAGAATTTGACAAAATATAGAGAAGTTTGAAAAAATAGTCTTTCAAAGTTATTGCATTGCTAAGGATGATTTCAACCCAGTGCAACAAAAAATTGTTATAAAACATAACACACACACACACACACACACACACATCCCAGAAATCAAATGGAACCAAAGTTTCTTTTCTCAGTCTCTTCACACTCTTTGGTTCTGCAAACCTAATATAGTCTTTACTTAGAATTTCTTTTTTACATTGTGCATCAAATATATTGCTCATATCTCACCTAAAAGGATCATTTATTTGAGGGTAGAAATTTTGGTTTTTTTAATTGCTTTTATTTTTTAATACATGACAGCAGAATGCATCACAATTCTTATTACACAAACAGAACAGAATTTTTCATATCTCTGTATATAAAGTATTTTCACACCAATTCATGTCTTCATACATGTACTTTGGAATGATGTCCATCATATTCCACCATCATCGCTAACCCCCTGAGCCCTCCCTTCTTCTTCCACACCTCTGCCCTATCTAGAGTTCCTCTATTCCTCCCATGCTCCCCCTCCCTACTCCACTATGAGTCAGTCACCTTATATCAAATATTTACCATTTGTTTTTATTTTTTTTGGGGGGATAGCTAACTTCAATTAGCATTATATTCTCCAATGCCATCCATTTACATGCAAATGCCATGATTTTATTCTCTTTTATTGTTGAGTAATATTCCATTGTGTATATATGCCACATTTTTAATCCATTCATCTACTGAAGGGCATCTAGGTTGGTTCCACAGTTTAGCTATTGTGAATTGTGCTGCTATAAACATTGATGTGGCTGTGTCCCTGTAGTATGCTGATTTTAAGTCCTTTGGATATAAACCCAGGAGAGGGATAGCTGGATTAAATGGTGGTTCCAACCCCAATACTCCAAGGAGTCTCCATACTGCTTTCCATATTGGCTGCACTAATTTGCAGTCCCACTAGCAATGTATGAGTGTGCCTTTTTCCCCACATCCTCACCAACACTTATTGTGGTTCATCTTTATAATAGCTGCCATTCTGACTGGAGTGAGATGGTATCTTAGAGTAGTTTTGATTTGCATTTCTCTAATTGCTAGATATGATGAACTTTTTTCATATATTTGTTGATTGATTGAATATCATCTTCTGAGAAGTGTCTATTCATGTCCTTGGCCCATTTATTGAGTGGGTTACTTTTTTTTTTGGTGTTTAGCTTTTTGAGTTCTTTATATACCCTAGAGATTAGTGCTCTATCTGATATGTGAAGGGTAAAGATTTGCTTCCAAGATGTAAGCTCTCTGTTGACCTCACAGATTGTTTCTTTTGCTGAGAAAAAAACTTTTTAGTTTGAGTCCATCCCATTTATTGATTCTTGATTTTAATTCTTGTGCCACAGGAGTCTTTTTTTAAGATTTATTTTTTAGTTGTAGGTGGACACAATACCTTTATATTATTTTTATGTGGTGCTGAGGATGGAACCCAGTGCCTCATGTATACTAGGTGAGCACTCTACCTCTGAGCCACAACCCAGCCCTGCCACAGGAGTCTTATTAAGGAAGTTGGGGCCTAATTCCACATGATGGAGATTAGGGCCTACTTTTACTTCTGTTAGACAAAGCGTCTCTGGTTTTATTCCTCAGACCTTGATCCATTTTGAGTTGAGTTTTGTGCATGATGAGAGATAGGGGTTTAATTTCATTTTGTTGCATATGGATTTTCAGTTTTCCCAGCACCATTTGTTGAAGAGGCTATCTTTTCTCCAATGCATGTTTTTGGCACCTTTGTCTAATATAAGATAATTGTAATTTAGTATAGGAAAAGAAGAACTTAAATTAGCACTATTTGCTTAGGATATGATTCTACACCAAAAAGACCCAAAAAGCTCCACCAGAAACTTCTAGAAATAGTAAATAAATCCAGAAAAGTAGCAGGTTATAAAATAAACACTCAAAAATCAAAGGCATTTCTGTATATCAGTGACAAATTCTCTGAGGAGGAAATGAGGACAACTACCCCATTTATAATAGCCTCTAAAAATAAAATAAATTAAAATACTTGGGAATCAACTTAATGAAAGAGGTGAAAGATCTATACAATAAAAACTATAGAACCATAAAGAAAAAAAATCAAAGAAGACCTTAGAAGAAGGAAAGATCCAACTTGCTCTTGGATAGGCAGAATTAATATTATCAAAATGACCATACTTCCAAAAGCACTATACAGATTTATTGCAATTCCAATCAAAATCCCAATGACATTCCTCATAGAAATAGAAAAGGCCATCATGAAATTCATCTGGAAAAATAAGAGACTAAGAAGAGCTAAAGCAATCCTTATCAGGAAGAGTGAAGCAGGTGGCATCGCTATACCAGACCTTAAACTATACTACAGAGCAATAGTAACAAAAACAGCCTGGTATTGGCACCAGAACAGACTGGTAAATCAATGGTACAGAATAGAGGACACATAGACTAACCCACAAAATTACAATTATCTTATATTAGATGATGGTAGAAATTTGGAAGGGGTAGGAAAATCTTGACCCTGTTTTATTGCCATCTTATTTAACAAATATTAAATATCACTTTTAATTTTCATTCTGAATGTCTAAAGGAATGTGTTGTACCTTTGGAATAAAAATAAGAAGTAGTTTGATGTTACGAATGAAAGAAAATGATAGCTTAATAACCTAAGTTATAAAAAAATATCAGATATAAAAGCTGAAATGTTTAAAAAAAAGATTGAATATATTCTTCATCTGCTATTCAAATACATCCTTGAAAAAACTGAAGCCTCTCAGAATTATACACATCTTATTAAATATCAGACATGTATTAATGCTTATAATTATATCAATTTAATTTAATATTCGCCTATGAATACAATTAATTGAATTTTTATTGATTTTTTATTTGTTTTTATTAGTTATACATGAAAGCATAATGCAGTTATGCACTATAAAAATCTATGCACTCTAAAAGTCTCTTATTTTTCTAAATAAGTTTCATGATTGCTTTTTCTATTTCTATGAAAAATGCCATTGGAATTTTAATAGGAATTTCATTAAATCTCTATAGAATCATGTTATTTGAAAATAGTGATGTTTTAAGTTTTTCTCTTTCTACTTCTATCTTCTTAATTTTTTTCTTCTATTTAATTGCTCTATTTAGTTTCAAGAATGTTGTAGAACTACAGTGACAAAAGAGGGCAACCTTGTCTTGTTCCAGTTCTTAAGGAAATGTTTCCAATTTTTTTACACTTAGAATAATGTTGGCCTTGGGCTTAGCATAGATACCTTTTACAATGTTGAGGTATGTTCCTACTATTCCTATTTTCTAGTGTCTTGAACATAAAGGGGTGTTGTATTTTGTGAATTGCTTTCTCTGTATTCATTGAGATGATCATATAATTCTTGGTTTTAAGTCTTGATGTGATGAATTACATTTACTGTTTTCTGTATATTGAACCAACTTTGCATCCATGGAATGAGCCCGAATTGATTGTGGTTCACTGTTTTTAATATGTTTTTGCATGCAATTTCCCAGAATTTTATTGAGAAATTTTACATCTATGTTCATCAGGGATAATGGTCTGAAGTTTTCTTTGGTCAAGGATGCTAGCCTTCTATATCATAAAATAATTTGAGCAGTATTGGTGTTAATTCTTCTTTGATGGTCTTACAGAACTCAGCTGAAAATCTCTCTGGTCCTGGGCTCTTCTTAGTTGGTAGGCTTTTGATGGAGTCTTCTATTTCATTGCTTGAGATTGATCCTTTCAAATTGTGTATGTACTTCTGGTTTGGTTTCGGGTAGGTCATATGTCTCTAGAAATTTGTCAATGTCTTAAAGATTTTCTAATTTATTGGAATAAAAATTTTCAAAATAGTTTCGAATTATCTTCTGTATTTCAGTAGTGACCATTGTGATATTTTCTTTTTAACTATGAATTATAGTAATTTGAATTTTATCTTTTTTTCTCTTTATTTGTGTGGCTAAGGTTTAAACAATTTTATTTATTTTTTCAAAAAACACAACTTTTTGTTGAGTCAATTTTTTGTATTGTTTCTTTCGTTTCAATTTCATTGATTTCAGTTCTAATTTTAATTATTTTCTGTATTCTGATACTTTTGGTGTTGATTTGTTCTTTTTCTAGGATTTTGAGATGTATTGTTAGGTCTTTTATTCAGTAACTTTCTATTCTTTAAATGAATGAGCTAAATACAATGAACTTTCCTTTTAGCACTTCAGTCATGGTGTCCCAGAGGTTTGATACATGGTATGACTATTTTTATTCACCTCTAAGTATTTTTTTTTATTTTGTCCCTGATTTCTTCTTATTATTGGTCATTCAATGGTGTATTATTTAGTCTCTAGGTGATAGAGTAGATTCTATTTTTTATTCTATCATTAATTTCATTTCATTGTGATCTGATAAGATGCAGGGTATTATCTCTATTTTTTATATTTGCTATGAGTTGCTTAATGGCATAAAATATGGTCTATTTTAGAGAAGGATCCATGTGCTTCTGAGAAGAAAGTCTATTCACTTATTGATGAATAAAATATTCTATATATGTTGGTTAAGTCTAAATTATTGATTGTGTTAATGAGTTCTACAGTTTCTTTTTTTAGTTTTTGTATGGAATATCTACTCAGTAGTGAAAGAAGGTGTATTAAATGTCACCCAGTATTATTGTGTTGTGATTTATTTGATTCTTGATGTTGAAAAGTGTTTGTTTGATGTATATAGATGCTTCATTGTTAGAGACCTAAATACTAATGACATTTATGTTTTGTTGATGTATAATTATGTTAAGCAGTATTAAATGTCCTTCTTTGACCCTTCTGATTATCTTTGGCTTGAAGTACACTTTCCCTGATATATTAATAGAAACCTCTACCTGTTACATGATTGATATGAGTGATATTTTTTTTCCATTCTTTCACCTCCAGTCTTTGTATTTCATTGCCTATGAGGTGTGTTGGAGACAGCATATTTTGAGGTCTTGTTTAAAGAATAAATAATTAAAACAAGCTTTCTCAAACTATGCTTGTCTATCTCTTTAAATGAGGGCATCCTCAAATTTTAACAACAATGTCATTTATTATTTTAACTATAATGCAAACTAAGTAGAATAGGCACAAATGTCAAAAGACAACACTCAGGTCTGCCAAAATATCATGAAATTTTGCAAGTGATTCACATAAAATAAACCTCAGATTCTGCCCTTCCAGTTTTTGTTGTATTCTACTTCTTTCTCCCCTCTGTCTCTGACACCTGAGTTTGCTCAGTATTTCTGACTTCCAATCGGTTAGTGGTAGGAGTTGGAAAAGCTCATGAGTGATAGTAAAAGTCTATAGATAGCTAAGGACAAAGCACTCACTTTATAAAAATAATGTGTCTTTCTTATGCTTAATAATACTCAAAGAAAATTAAACTTTTTCTTTTGTTAGTTTGTTATACTTGCATACAAAATTTGGACTCATTTTGACAAAATCACACCTGCAAGGAATTTAATTTATTCCACTTCAGTCCCCAGTGTCTCCTCCCAATTTTCCTTTCCTCCTCCCTCCCCCTCTTCTCCTTCCTCTACTGGTCTTCCTTTCACTCATTTATTTATTTATTTATCATTGTTTTATGCTTGATAGATATACATAAAGGTAGAATTAATAATGGTAATTTTGTACATCAACATATTGTAATTTTATCAAATTCATTGAACATTTCCTTCCCCTTTTCCATCACTCCTTCCTCTCTCTCAACCATCTTCATCTACTCCACTGAGTTTTCCCTATAACTTTATAACCCCTTACCTTTTCCCCTTATTTTGCTCTAGCTTCTGAATATGAAAAAAAAATCCGACCCTTGATTTTCTGAATCTGACTTATTTAACTTAGCACAATGTTCTCCAGTTATATTCATTTACTGGCAAATGCTATAATTTCATTATTTTTTATAGCTGTGTAAAACTTCATTGTGTATATATACCACATTTTCTTAATATTTTATTTGTTAGCTTGATATACTTATATAACTTATAACTTGTCTTATATAACTTATAACTTGGCTATTGTGAATTGTATACTATAAAATTGATATGACCATACCATTATTACAAGCTGATTTTAGTTCTTTTGAATAAATTCCAAGGAGTGAGATAGCTGAGTTATATAGGGGCTTCCTTCCTAGTTTTTTGAGGAATCCCCATACTGCTTTCCAAAGTGGTTGTACTATTTTACAGTCTCATTAATAATGTATGATTGTATCTTTTCCCTCACATCCTCTCCAGCATTTATTATTATTTCACTTCTTGATTTTGTCATTATGATGGCAATAAGATGATATCTTGTAGTTTTGATTTGCATTTTCCTGATCATTAGAGTTTATAAATAGTTTTTCATGAGTTGACAATTTGTGCTTCTACTTTTGAGAAATTTCCATCTAGTTCTTTTGCCCATTTATTGTTTGGGTTATTTGGTTTTGGTGTCAAACATTTTGAGTTTTTTATATACTCTGGATATTAGTCTCCTATCAGAGGAAAAGCTGGCAATTATTTTCTTCCTTTCTTTATATTATATATTCATGCTTTTAATCATTTCCTTTGCTATGTAGAAGCTTTTAATTTGAGGCCATTCCACATATTGATTCTTGATTTTATTTTGAGTTTTAGTGGTTTTGTTATGGAAGCTGGAGGCTGCACCAATGTGTTGGAGTGTTGACCCTATGTTCTCTTCTAGCAGTTGCAGAAATTTTGATATAATTCCAAAATTAGGTATTTGATCCCTTTGATTTCACTTTTGTACAGAGTGAGAGATAGGGATCTAGATGCCCACTTTTCCCAACAATATTTGTAAAACAGGCAATCTTCTCTTCTACTTGTGTATGTGAGCACCTTTGTCAAGTATCAGACAGTTGTAAGTATGTGGGTTTGCCACTTTGTCTTTAAATCTGTTCCATTGGAGATATATATCTGTCTTGATGCTTATATCATAATGTTTTCAGTAGTATAACTCTATAATATAATTTGAGATCAAGTATTGTGATACCTCCAGCCACCCTCTTTTTTTGCTCAGTATGCTTGGGCTGTTCTGTCTATTATCTTCCAAATAAATTTCAGACTGTTTTTCTAGTTCCATAAAGAATGTCATGGCTATTTTGATGGAGATTGCATTGAATCTGTGTATTGTTTTTGGCAATAAGGCCATTTGGGCAATATTAACTGTGCCTATCCAAGAATATAGGATGCATTTCCACCTTCTAAGGTTTTCTTCAGTGTTCTATAATTTGCATTGTAGAGATTTTTTTGCCACCTTGGTTAAATTAATTCTAATGTTTTTTTGGTTGTTGTTTGATTTGGGGGGAGTTTGCTTTATTTTGTTTTTTTTTTTTTAGATTATTGTGAATGAGATAGTTTTCTTAATTTCTTTCTCAGGAAAATTACTATTGGAGTATTGGAAAGCTATTGACTTATGAATATTGGTATTGAATCCTATTACTTGAAAAATTGATTTATCAGCTTTAGAATTATTCTGATAGAGCTTTTTGATTTGCTAGATATAGGATCATATACTCCTCAAACAGATGAGTACATTTCTTGTTTTCCTATTTGTACCCATTTAATTTCCTTCTCTTGTCTGATTGCTTTGACAAGAGTTTTAAAAACTATATTGAATCAGCAAGGTGAGAGTGGATGACCTTGTGTTGTTCCTGATTTTGGAGGAAATTCTTTCAGTTTTTCTCCATTCAGTATAATGTTGGCTTTGGGTTTGTCATATATAACCTTTACAATGTTGTGATAAGTTATTTCTCTCCCTAGTTATTTCAATATTTTAAATGTGAATGGGTGCTGTATTTTATTAAAGGCCTTTTATGCAACTATTGAGGTGATCATATAATTATTATTCTTTAAAAAGGAGATGTCTACCCAGATTGGAACAATGACTCAAAGATGAATCTATTTGGTAAGAAATATTATTGGAACATCTGTGAACAATAAGATATAATAACTGGAATCAGAACACTCTGATTTCAAAGCCTTGCCAATCATTGCAATCTTGGTAATAAGCACATTTTATTTATACATATTAATTAGACATATTAATGTGATTCAGTATGATTTTCTCTAGATGCTTATAGTTTTCCCTTCCTAATCACTAGAAATCAGTATTCTACTTTCAGTTCTACTCTTTTTTATTTTCCACATATGAGAGAGAAAATGTGACAAATTACTTTCTGTGTCTGGATTATTTCACTTAACATATGTCCTCCAATTTCATCTGCAAACAATTTTACTTTTCTTTATGGCTAAATACTACTCTATTACAAATATGCCACATTTTCTTTATCCTTTCATCTACAGATGGGCACCTAGGATGAATCTATATTCATTCTCATGAATAGCACCACAAAAACATGCACACATGGGTATTTCTTTGGTGTGCTGACCTCATTTCCTTCAAATATACATCCAGGAGAGGAAAAGCTGAATGACCCAATAATTGTATTGTTAATTCTCTGAGAAGCACCATGCTGTTTTTCCTAGAGGCATTATTAATTTACATTCTGATCTAAAATTTATGTGAGTTCTTAGTCCACATATTCACCAGCATATCTGTGGGGCAGGATTTGTTTGCTTGTTTTTTGGTTTGCTTGTTTTGTTAACAATAAACATTCCAAATAAGGCAAAAAGGCATCTCATTGAAGTTTTAATATAAAACCATTTCTTAATCTGCCTTAACTAAAGAGTTTTTCACTGTAAAAGAGAGGAAATTAAAGGATCATTGTCATTATCAGGTGGCTTTGCATTTCCTCTGAAGGTAGAAATGATACACTATTTCAAATTAATTCCAGATCCATAGTTGAATATTTATTAATCCTCAACTCATGTTTTTTCTTTGTTCTTTCTTCTATAGGTTTGACAAGAGAAAAAATAAGCAAAAAAGAATGAGAAACTGCACATAAGTCACAAATTTTATCATCCTAGGTCTGTCAGATGATCCCAGGCTCCAGGTGGTAATATTCATCTTTCTCTTCCTCACCTACATGCTCAGCATCACTGGGAACCTGACCATCATCATCCTTACCCTGCTGGATCCCCATCTTCAGACTCCCATGTATTTCTTCCTCAGGAATTTCTCCCTATTAGAAGTTTCATTCACAACCCTCAGTATACTCAAGTTCCTAGGTACCATTATTCCAGGAGCTGAAATCATTTCTTTTAACAAGTGTACAGCTCAGTTATTTTTTTTAATTCTCTTGGGAGTTACTTAATTTTACCTCTGGCTGCCAAGTCCAATTCTCACATTGCCATCTGCAAACTTCTGCACTACATAACAATCATTAATTGCAAAGTGTGCATAATGCTTGTCTTTGCTTCCTGGCTGGTCTCATTCTTAATTGTCTTCCCTGCACTCAAGTTGCTGCTACAGCTTGGTTACTGTGGGCACAATATCACTGACCATTTATCTTTGATTATTTCCCCATACTCCAACTTTCTTGTTCAGACACTAAATTCCTAGAGATAATGGGGTTTTCCTGTGCTGTGTTTACTCTGTGTTCACTTTGGCATCAATATTTCTGTCCTACATATATATCATCAGAACCATTTTGAAGATTTCTTCTACTAGTCAGAGGAAAAGGGCCTTTTCCACATGTTCTTCTCACATGATTGTCATTTCCTTCTCATATTGAAGCTTCATTTTTATGCACATTAAACCCTCAGTAAGAGAATGTCTTTGAGCAAGGGAGTGGCTATACTAAATACCAAGTAAAGCAGAACTTTAAGAGCATGGTCCAGAGGATGTTTTTTTCTGGAAATTACTGAATGTCATTCTATGATATATGGACCTCTCAAGGCAAAATTGAATGAAAAATTACCTATATCTACATAAATTCCTACTAAATACTTCATTTCATTCCTTTGCTTAGACATATTTATACATCACCAACACCGCTTATTACAGTTAGCTTACAAACAGGATCTTAACTATTTTAAGTTAATTAATATATAGAGTACTTGATCTTGCATCTGTGTAATTAAATTTTAGGTAATCAATAATCCCTACTGTTTCTCATATCAAAGCAAGTTAGATTGTGACTTTACTCATAAAATAGATTGCTAGAAAATAAAAAGATTACGAAAAGTCACAATTAAATATAAAACTTAATTTATATTAAATGGATAAAAATATATCTTAATTTTTGTAAAATGTGATGTGATCAGAAATAGATTGCTATTGACAAAAAATATTTTTCTGAATTATATTCTGATTCTTTCAACTGACACAAAATTGATTTTCCTACTGACATGATGAAGAAAATGACAAAAACTCTAGAATAGTGTGAGAGTCACTCCTCATAGAATGTCTTGGAAATGGTGATATCTGAATTTCAAATGTCTTAGTTTTCCTCTATTAGTAAATCTATAACACTGTCTTTATCTCTCTGTTGTCTCTCTCATGGAAAGTTTCATTCCCTTCACTCATAGGCAAAACAAAAATCATTGATGATTATGTCAAAGAAAATGATTTGGGAGGTAGTTGAGAACTATAAAAACTGTGTTTACGCACAGTTATGCACAGGTTTTATAATTAATAAATCTCTCAACTCTAACATATCATCAAGAAAATTGATTGCCTTGGGATAGTAGCTATGAGTCAAGGTAAATGATAGATTTTTGTTTCCTGATTTTCAGCTTCATCTAATATATGGATAATGTAAATAACTCTGTATGTCTGCTAAGTCCATAACAGAAGTACTTTTCACCTAGACAAAAATGTCCTTTAGCACTCAGCTATCTTTTGCCACTGTGCTTCCATAGGAAGGCCTACACTTTTTTTACAAGCAGATTCTAATATAATGTTACCACAAAACAAAAATTAAATGATAATTGTTTTTTATTATGACTTTTTATTGAGGTAATTTATAATTAAAGGAAATAACATTTGCTTTTGTAAGATTATAATAAGTAAGCAGAAATGCAAAACTGAAAATCATAAGTATGGAAAAAACAACATACAAATGTTAAGTAAATACATGTAAACAGTAGTTAGATTATACATATTGGAAAATAATAGAGTACAGGAAAATTGATCATCTTAATTGATAAAAACTTATCTGAAGAAGTTGACTCTAATAGTCAATAAATATAAATACATAAAATCACTATAAATTTTTCCAAAAGTAATACAATTGTCCCTTGAACAACATGGGTTTGAACTGCCTGGGTTCACTTACATGCATACTTTTTGGAGTTTGTGACAATTTGAAAAAACTTGCAGACAGTCTACATATCCTAGAAATATAAAAAATAAAATAAAGCTATGTTATGAATGCATAAAATAAACCTAGATAATACTCTATCATTTGCTACCAAAGAACATATATAAACCTATTACATAAAGTTAAAATTTATTTGAACTTCTTCATATGAACACAATTTGTGGTGCTATTTACAATGGGGAGTACTACCACAAGTAAAGATGCATAGAATAGACTGTGGTACACACTACACTACTGTACTAATTTCATAGCCCTTTCTTGTTGCAAGTATTCCCTTAAAACACCCTATGATGCTAATCATCCCCCCCCCAGCAGTTTGTGTTAACTGACTGTCCATGTCCTCAAGAAGGCCACCAGTTAGCAACAGGCTATTAGTAATTAATCTTTGGTAGAGTCAAAGTTATACATAGATTTTCAACTGTGCAGAGATTCAATAACTCTAACCTCAGAATTATTCAAAGGTCAACCTTATGCTCTAAGTTGAAATCATAAAGTATTATAATATGAAATTCTGATGGCTAACTGAGGTTTTATGAAAAATGCATCAGACACTCATTGGAGATCATTTTTGTAGTTTTAAGTAAACTATTTATAATCATTTTATTGTTTACATAATATTTCAAAAAATAGTTTTCATTCTAGCATAGGAAAATTTCATTTATGTAATACACACCCAAAATACACCTTTCTCATACTGTTTTTGTAAAATCTCATGGCATCATCACATTATTGTTTGTGTGTTACAAAATGATATCTAACATAAATAACCATTGATTTACAATAATATAAATAGTAATTCATTTTCATTAGTGAATAATCATCTTGGAAGTTGATACTAGCAAAGGTAAATGGTCGCTAAGAATGAAAACTCCTTAATATTACTGCATTTTGGAACTTTCTTAATTCACATTTCCATGGAACATTCCTAAAGTCTAGACATTAAAAATATTCTCAACAGGGCAAGAATCATTCATGGAGCATTGAAACACTTGAGATTATAGCAGGTGGTGATTGACTAAAAAAAAGTTATAATCCTTAAGATCTGGCAGTAGGATCCAATTAGTGGTAGAGCTCTTGCCTAGCATGCATAAAGCCCTGGGTTTGATCACCTGAACTGCTGGAAAAAAGTGAGAGTAAGAGAAGGAGAGAGATTCCTTATCACTCTTGAAATATAAGTAAGAATCATACAACCAGACAACTTTGGAAGAAGCTTAATTTTACGTGTGTGTGTGTGTGTGTGTGTGTGTACAACTGGAAAGACGGAACAAATAGATAATATTAGAATATAAAAAGAAGATACATGTTATTTTTTGACTTTCATAACATTTTCTATCTCATTTTGTGCTTAATAAAATTCTTCTAAGAATAAATGCCTTCATTAGTTTTCCTTCCTTTCTTTTCTTTTATTTTCTGTTTTCTTGTTGTTGTTGTTGATGATGATGATGATGTTGATACCAAGGATTGAACACAGGGGCATCTAACCTCTGAGCAACATCCCCAGTCCTTTTATTTATTTATTTATTTATTTATTTATTTTTGAGAGAGAGAGAGAGAGAGAGAGAGAGAGAGAGAGAGTTTTTAATATTTATTTTTTAGTTTTCAGTGGTCACAACATCTTTATTTTATTTTTCTGTGGTGCTGAGAATCAAACCCAGAGCCCTGCGCATTCCAGGCGAGCACGATACCACTTGAGCCACATCCCCAGCCCCCCTTTTTATTTTTTATTTTGAGACAGGGTCTCACTAAGTTGCTGTGGCTGGCTTTAAACTTGTGATCCTCCTGCCTCAGCTTCCTCAAGCTGCTGGGAATACAGGCATGAGCTAGGGTGTCCTACAATGTTCTTCTAAGGTAATTTACTTATTTATGTTTCTATAAAAGTAAACCACATTTGTCTTTTTATTAGAAGCATCTTTATAACTCAGAAATGGTGGTGGTATTTTGCAGTTCTCTGTAACTACTTTCTATATTATCTTTATGCTTTTGTAAAAATTATTTTTTTATCTCTAATTCACAATATGCTAAGGGAACTGTTTAGGTACAGTCATTTAATAATTTTATTTTCAACATCTCCCAAAATTAAAATAACTAATACCATTCAATCTATGAGGAATGTGGCAGAAATGTGTGAAATAACAAGGAGGGATTATTGGGAAGCACAGAAAAATAAAAATGTCAGTTTCTTTGAGTAGGTTTTTCGGTTAGGCATCCAAATGAAATTAATTGTCTTTTGGGGGATTGTTTATAGACTATTGGACAAAGCAATGTCTGTTTACAAGACTTTAAGTAGCCAAAAATACTATTAGGCAAAGCTCTGTAAGAAAAGGTTTACTATTAGGAAGTATGCATTAGTTAGAAACTGTGTGAGTATATTAAATGGCATATTCAATTCCTTAAACTTTTCTCCTATTATTTTTATTTAGGATGTTATTGGAAAGCATTATATGTTTTTTTTCTAAAAAATAGTTTATAAAGTTGAGTGATGTGTTGGTGTGCTGTTTCTAGGGATAAATACTTTGCAGTGAGTCACATATAGTCCAAATGAAGCAAAACTTTACATCATTAATCTTGTTCCTAAAGTCCACATATCTAATGAAATATGTTGTTATTCAATAATCAAATGGATGGTTGAATGAATGAAGGCTCAGAAAGCTGTTGTCTCTAGAAATAGCAAATACAGACCATTCTCAGCACCATATCCTTCTCTCCAGATGCCCATGGTCTGCTACTAGCTTTTGTTTTCTCTTAGTTTTCATCTTCCAGAACATGGAGATCCACAAGCATGTGTGTGTGTGTGTGTGTGTGTGTGTATGCACATGCGCACACATTTATTTTTAAATATGTATAAGGTATTATGTGTGTATACTTATATATTTACATATACTTATGTAAATATGCATATAAATGCATAGATGTGTGTACATACTTACAACTAGTATATGCCTTCTAAAGTTTCATGTGGCATTCCACTCCTGCATCGTCAATATCTAAAAGTTGAAAACAATGTAATGAGGCACATTTCAAGATACCAATATTCCTATAACTATTATTCAATAAAGAAGGAGTTAAGAAAAAAATCAAATTCTTCAGAGGTTTCTAGACACAGACACATACTATTACAAACAAGTACATAATCATCTAAACATTTAGATGCATATATAAATATGCAAATATTTGCATATAAGTATAGACATGATATTTATATATAAATTCACACAGAAACACAATTTAATCTTAAAACATATTAAACAGTCATTTTATTTGTCCTTTTTGGTTTTTCAAAAATCTTTTATTGGTGAATTACAATTACACTTAATAGTAGGCCTCACTGTGATATATTTGTGCATGCAGTACAACTTGGTCTACCTCCTTCCCTCATGACTTCTCCTATCCCTCCCCTTCTCCTTCCCTCTAATCCCCCTCATGCTCTACTGGTCTTCCTTCTAATTTTGTGGGAACCTTCTCCTGGCTTTTTCTCTCTAGCTTGCACATGTAAGAGAAAACATACAACCCTTAACCTTCTGAGTCTGGTTTATTTCACTTAGCATGATGTTCTCCAGTTCCATCCATCTTCTCACAAATGACATGATTTTGTTTTTCTTTATGGCTGAGTAAAATTCCACTGTGTTTATATACTACATTTTCTTTATGTACAGGTTTGGAAGCAGCCAAGATACATGCACATATTTTTGGACGAATGGAAGGTTACAGTACAATGGGGTCTTTAGCTTCTGAAGAAAACCGCTAATTATATATATATATATATATATATATATATATATATATATATATATATATATAGTGAGTCAGACACTGGTATTACTATAATAACCACACAAATGCTGTCCTAATCTCTATGCTGTAATCTAACACTAAAAATCGTTGTTTTATATTTAGAAATAATTTCTAAAATCCCTTCTTAACTCCAATTTGGATTTTTCAATTGTAATAAGCTGCCGTTGAAGTATATTAAGCAGATAGAAAAAAATATTCAAGTGGCAATACACACAACAATTAATGGAAGATCAGGGTTTTGCAATAATTCAAATAAAAGCAGTAAGATCCAGAACTCAGTGTTGGGGTTTAAGTGTGCAGAGTTTAGCTCCCTCAGGCCTGACATTTTGCAAGAGCTGTGGCTGTGATTTAGGTCAGCTGAGGCAAACCTCAGCTAGGAGGAGGAAACGTTCTCTTCCCCTTATCGCAAGGCACAAGTTCTGCATGGTTTGGCCAAGAGGAAGAAGCTTCCTGCATACTTATCCTGGGAACGGTACATTCTAAAGAAACAAATGCATCCTCAGGGGATTAGATAATGTCTACAAAGAACTTTAGGAGGGTACTTATCAAACAAACAGGAACAATTTGAATCTAGCTCTGTGTATCCGCTGAGGCATGATATTTGGACAATGTGGGTAAAGTGTTATTGAAGAATTGCTTGCTTTGTTAGAAGAAGTGTATAAAAGGAACTTGCAAATAAACTTCAGCATGCAGTTGCGATTGCTGCCTTGGCTCTGCATCCCCTGTGTCCCGGTTATTTCGTGACCCTTACCCAGGGACCCGAACGCTCTAGACGTTCACAATTGGCGCCGGAATAGGGACCCTGTTGGATTGTCAGGAAGGGTAAGTTATTTTTCTTTATATTACAGGGTGATGGGACAATCTTCATCTTCTCCTTTTTTACGTATTCTTAGGCATTCACTTGCTGTCTATGGTATTAACATTTCCCATTCTGATATAGAGATGTGTCTTAAGGTGGTCAGGGAATGGAATCCCTGGTTCCCGGAGGAAGGATCTATGGATGTAGATAATTGGAAACGGGTCCCTCACAATGTTGAAAAGGCCATGAGGCAAGGTGAAAAAATTCCAATTCGGTTTTGGTCTATTTTATATACAATGTTTAAAGCTATGGAGGAAGAAAGGTTAATTGGCAACTTACAAAAGGAGTTAGCTCCCTCTATTTTAGATCTCCCTCTGGATGTTAGTGAAAAAGAAGAGTTAGTAAAAGATACGCAACAATTGACTCATAATTCTTCACAAAATTCTGCTGATTTAATTGGTACTGCTACGGAAAAGAAAACGAAAGTAAAAACGATGATTGATGATCGCTCCGTTTCGGAGCAATTCAAACTTGTTATGGAGGAGGTTTTGGGATGTCTTAATAAATTAGAAGTTAAAATGGACCCTAAGCCTTTATCGGGAACCAGGCCCTCTGCCCCTCCAGCCACCAATCCTTTTTCGGCAGCTTCTTTAAAGGCTGTCCAGGAAATGGACTCAGAACCTTCTGACGATGAGGACGAAACTCCTTTCTTTGCTTTTCCTATAATCAGGCCTGATCCAGTTAATGGAATGGCACATCCACCTCGGTATGAGGGGATTGATATTGATCATATTAGCAGATTAAAAAAGGCAGTGACAATGTACGGACCTCAATCTCATTATGTAAAAGCATTGTTTAATGCTTTTGCTACTCATTACAATAATTTTGCTCCTGAGGATTGGAAGATTGTGAGCCATGCTCTTTTACAGGAACCTAAATATCTTCAATGGCACATGTGGTTTTTAGAAGGATGTGCCACTAAGGATAGAGAAAATGGTAACAGTCAAAACCCTGTTATTCGTGCCATAGGATACCCTATGTTATCTGGCACTGGTATGTATGATGACATTCAACATAAAATTAATATTCCTCCTGAGATTCATGAGCAATTGAAGGAAATAGCTTTAGAAGTTTGGGACAAAATTAGACCTTGTTATTGCTCCAGTACATAGGAATTATGTAAAGTGTTAAAGCAACTGTATATGTTTAAATTGTGTGTGTTAAAGATTAAAAAAAAAAAAGATAATAGTTATTTTTCCTAAATGAAATAACATTCTTCTCTCCACCAAATTTTTTTCTAAAGTTAATGGCATTTGGGTCAAGGTTTTATTAAAAGCTACATTTTATAACACTGGCACAAAAAAAGTAGTTTTAAGCTTGTTTGCACAGTTCTTTTTTTCCATTGGAAATGGAATTCATTGCCTTAGTTCTTTTTAAATAGTGTATTATCGTTGGGGCTAACTCTATGCTTAAAAACCAGTTTATTTATAACCTGTTGTAAGTGCTATATTCTGTTTACAGTTAGGAAATGCAAAATTTTAAGTGATCTCGTAGCTTGTAAGCAAACTGAGATGCACTATCCCTTTTCTATATAAAAATAAGTTAATATATCAATAAATCAACTCAACAAGGTGGGTTTAATATTACCCTTTCCTATGTGTTTTATCTAATTCTTTTAATTGTTAATATGGTGATAAATGAAAGTCAAGGTAAATTTTAAATATTAAGATTTCCAATTTATTGAACTTGAATTATGCCACCATGCTTATGTAAAAATGAAGGTGGCACCATGGTAAAACTTAATGAGAAGTAATTTCTCAGTTGTAATAATTTTGATTTCTCTTTCTTGTGATCTCTCCTTCCCTGTTGTCTTGAACCATAGCAAAAGGATACTACATCTCTCATTACTATAGTGATAAGGTTATTGAAGCTATATAAACACATCTCAATCTCTGTTTCTTTGAAAGGTATCTGTTAAGTCCTGCTAGGTGATTGACAAGACTAAGTAGGGAGAATAAAGGTAAATGTGATTCATGTTTTGCACACAAATGCAGAATTTTATAACCACATGACTTCATAGTTGTGATCTCAAAAGAAATTTCTCCTTTAATTTTTCTTGCAGTTAATGTAAGAATACTCTAAATCTCTAAGCTTCTGAAGTATTAGAGATAAAAATGATATAGTAAAGATGTAGTTTATCCATTTAGCATGTGTTTATTTTTCCTTATGTACTCAAGGTGATTTATTTGTTCAGCTCAGTGATATTACAGCTAAAAAACATTCATTAGCAAAAGGAGAAGCAATCTACATCTAACAGAGGAATCAAAAATGTTTCTTATTTTTGTTGAGTTAAATGTTTGACTCTAACACTTTTCTACATACAAAACATAGATTCTCCAAAAATATTATGCCATATGCTGACCAGATCGCATTATTAATTGAACAAGGAAGACAGAGAAGTATAACTTTGACGGGTAATGACATTTCTCACATAATTACCCCATTACCTAAAGACCAATGGACTTACTTGGTACAAATGACTGAAATGCTACAAATAGCGTTGGCTGAATATACCGGAGGTATTTCCTATCATTTCCCCAAGGACAAATTATGGGACATGTTAAAACGTCAACATTTTGTAATCAATAATATTATTAGTGAATATCCTTTAGACAATGTTGTTACTGTGTTTACTGATGGATCAAAAACTAAAAGTGCTTATTGGACAGAGAATCAATATTGGGTTCAAATAACAAACTATAAATCTGTTCAACAAAATGAATTATTTGCAGTCATCCAAGTTTTAAATGATTTTGATAATCAAGACATTAACATTCTTACTGACTCTGCATACACGATGGGAGTAGTTAAAAATATATTTACTGCAGTAGCCTATTCTAATAAACCTACTCTACAAAATCTTTTTCTTACTTTACAAAAACTTTTACAAGCTCGTAATGCTCGCATATTTATAGATCATATTAGATCACACTCTAAATTACCAGGATTTTTGACATATGGTAATGCTCAGGTAGACAAATTAGTGATGTTCAAAACTCCTCAAGAAAAACATAATCTGTTTCATTCTAATGCCGGACATTTACACATTAAATATAAGATTCCATATAAACAAGCAAAACAAATTATTAAAAATTGCCCAGTTTGTCGACCTTTACATCTTAGGATTGTACCTTCTGGAGTAAATCCTAGAGGGATTCAACCTAATGAATTATGGCAAATGGATGTTACACATGTTCCCTTGTTTGGACGTTATTCTTGTGTTCATGTTACTATTGACACATACTCTAAATTTTTGTGGGCTACGGCTCAAATTGGAGAAACCACCCGTCATGTTATTCAACACTTAGTAGAAACATTTGCTATTATGGGAATTCCCGCTATGATTAAAACTGATAATGGTCCAGCTTATACTGGTAAAAATTTTAAAGATTTTTGCAAATTATATGATATTGTTCATCTAACTGGAATAGAATATAATCCACAAGGACAAGCTTTAGTAGAACGTGTACATGCTACGCTTAAAACACAAATTAAAAAATTAAAAAGGAGTAAAATGACAGATTTAAATATGCACTTCTTTAGACATTTACAAAATCAACCTAAAGCATTGTTACATCAAGCCTTATTTATTTTAAATTTTCTTAATCTTCCACAAGGAGAAATATTGACAAGAGCAGAACGACATTTTGAGCAAAAAACTTTAGAAACAGTTCATGAACCAATTTGGATAAAAATTGCGGCAGATGCTGAATGGCAGCCAGGGATTTTACTTTAGAGAGGAAAGGGCTATGCTTATGTTTTAACAGAAAATAGACACCGGCAGTGGCTCCCAGCGTGGTGGATCCAGACCCGTCACAATCAGAACGGCACCAAGGGGGGCACCCTATCCATTACCCCAGCCGAGGAATCAAGATCCTAAGCTTGATGTTCCGGTGGCAGCAATGGCACGTCTTCATCTTGGGGCCCGATGTCGTCGACATCCTAATTTTTCTCCCTTACCTACGTGGGGTCAAATTAAAAAGCTGAGTGGGGAAGGGCAGAAGGTACTACAACGAACAGGGAAGAATTGCACCCCAGAAAATTTATTTCTGGCTATGTGTGCATTATTGACAGTGTCTTCCGCTTGTGAGGTACAAAATAATAACACTCACTATTGGGCCTATATTCCCAATCCACCTTTGCTGGAACCTGTTACTCGGGGTGACATGGATATTACCTTATATACTTCTCCTGCTCTTTTATCTCCCCCTTGGAACAATTTAACATATATGAATATTTATGATGGAACATTATTTAATTTTACTTATAAGAATAATAACAATAAACCTATATGCTTGGGTGTTCCTCCTTGCTTGCAATTAGATTGGCAACATTGGATACTAGTTGGAAATTGGAGTAATAGTTCTCGAACACGTTTACAACGGTTGTCTGCATGGTCCGTCAATATGACCTGGGATAATATAACTGAACAAAAATACCCTATGTTCCCCGAGTGCCCCAATTTTACTTATCAGGACTTGAGATACTCCCCTTTCATATGGCAGGAATGTTTAGACAAATTTGGAAAGATATTTCAGAATATTATCATGTGGGGTCCTTACGGGATGTTTTTAAAAAATTGTTCAGAATGGAATATTACTGCTTGTGATTTATCTTCTACATACAGAATCCCGCCGAAAGAGAGATGGAATGAAACCATTCGGAACGACAAATTGATGGCCTGGGGTGATGGCGGAATTGCTGATCCACGCTTGGCTTCAGTGCAGTACCCTCATCATTTACAAACACATTTATGGAAAATTGCTGCTGCAATTAAACCTGTAATTTTGTCTAATGGCTCTTTCTCTGGGACTAGTCAATCTGCTGCTTCTTATAATTTTACTGTATTTAAAGAATATAATATAACCACATGTGTGCCCATGCCATACCTGTTCTTAATTGGAAATGTTACTTTTGATGAGGGAATTTTATGCTTTAATTGTAAATTGTATACCTGTATTAATACATCTGTTTCTATTCCTCCTGGTTATTCCATTGTGCTGTTACAACAGCGCTCTCACATTTGGCTTCCTGTAAATTTACAAAGACCATGGTCCCAAGATCCTGTAAATACTTTGGTTTTGGAATTTTTTAGACAATTGTTAAAACGTACTAAACGGTTTGTGGGAGTTGTTGTTGCTGTAATTCCAAGTCTTATTGCAGTGACTACAGTTGCTACAGTTTCAGGGATAGCTTTACATACTTCTTTACAAACAAAACATTTTGTTGAGGAATGGCATAAAGATTCGCATGAGTTATGGCTATCCCAGACTCAAATTGATTCTAGACTTCAAACTCAAATAGATATTTTAAGACAGACAGTTAATTGGTTAGGAAAAAAGATACTCACTTTAGAACAAGAAATTAGATTAAAATGTGATTGGAATTCAACTTCTTTCTGTATAACTAATGTACAATATAATCAAAGCTTACACGAATGGAGTATCATACAAAATTATCTCGATGGTAATGAAACAGCTCAACTAATGATTGATTCTTTACAAAAGGATGTATTTGAAATTTTTGGAAAAGGGTTTCAACATGATGCTGCTGCACAAATAGCTGAATTGTTTTTAAAACAGTTAGAGGGATTAGATCCCAAAGGAATTGCTCAAAGTCTTACCCATACGGCTGGAGGATTGGGAATAGTGTTATGCTTAGTTATTATCCTGTTTATAATTATATATTGTATGTGCATAAGACCATCTCAAAACGCTATATTAACTTTGTGGAAAGCTGTTTTAGAAAAGCAAAAGAAAAAAGAAGGAATTGTTGGGGTTTAAGTGTGCAGAGTTTAGCTCCCTCAGGCCTGACATTTTGCAAGAGCTGTGGCTGTGATTTAGGTCAGCTGAGGCAAACCTCAGCTAGGAGGAGGAAACGTTCTCTTCCCCTTATCGCAAGGCACAAGTTCTGCATGGTTTGGCCAAGAGGAAGAAGCTTCCTGCATACTTATCCTGGGAACGGTACATTCTAAAGAAACAAATGCATCCTCAGGGGATTAGATAATGTCTACAAAGAACTTTAGGAGGGTACTTATCAAACAAACAGGAACAATTTGAATCTAGCTCTGTGTATCCGCTGAGGCATGATATTTGGACAATGTGGGTAAAGTGTTATTGAAGAATTGCTTGCTTTGTTAGAAGAAGTGTATAAAAGGAACTTGCAAATAAACTTCAGCATGCAGTTGCGATTGCTGCCTTGGCTCTGCATCCCCTGTGTCCCGGTTATTTCATGACCCTTACCAAGGGACCCTAACGCTCTAGATGTTCACAACTCAGATAGCATGCAGGATGGAAAAACAACACAATAAGAACGTATTTTCAAGATACTTGAAACTTCCTTGAAGTAATAATGGGACTAAATAAAAGAGTCTAAAGTAGGGGTAGAGAGATATCAATGATATGAAGGGATCTGACATAAGAAAAACAATTCTTCCTGGGCTTTTAAATGAAGACAGGAAATGTCAGCAGAGGAGTAAATAAGTGGTAGGCATAAGCAGTGAAAAAGGCCAATTCTGTCACACTCAGTTTTGGAATTAGTGACAAGAAATATAATTGTCTCATAAGCATTTTGAAAAACATGATTTCAGGTAAGAAATATCAAGGAATAAATTTAAATACATAAAGTTATTTCTTTATCAGTTTTAAAGTTTCTATTTTCCATAGTTTCAAATTTTCTAATTTGTGTCTTTTTATGTTTATGATACACAGTTATGTGTAAAATCAAACCATAACATGTTAGTTTATTTTCAAATTAATTTTACATATGATTAACTGAAAATTGGAAAGTTATTGCTTTTCACGTAGGGATGCAAATAACAAATACCTTATTTATGTGTAGAAAGCCTACCAGTTTATTGCTATCAAATTGAAAAGCAGAAAGTCACAGCTGAGATCTGCTTGCCTGAAGCAGAATTGCTGGCCCTGTATACTGATAGGAAAAATAAAGTAGCAATTTTCAAAAATTCCTGGAGGCAGAATGTGGACTGTAATGAGAATTTGAAACTCCTGGGAACTGAAATCATTGGAGGACCCTATAATTTCATGGGTGCCACCTCTAGGAGCACCATCAAGTTCTATGCTAAAGAGCCAAGAAAAACCCCTCTTGCTGAAGAGGAGAAAAGCAACCATTGAGATTTTCAGAGTGTTCTCCACTACAGAGACCTATATTTGATGAACTTCATCATATCTTTCTCCCACCTGGAGAAGAGGTGTTGCTCACACTCTAGAGTAGTATCACGTGAAATAAGCAAAATTCAAAAATAAAGGAATTTATGATTTCCTCTCATATGTGGAAACTGGATGATAAAAAGGAAAAGTGGAAATCTAAAGAAAATATAAGAAAAACCAGTAGGGTAGAAGAAGCACATCAGGTGGAGAGAGGATGGAGGTGGTAAATGTAGGTACTAGGGAATGAAATTGATCAAATTATATATTGTATATGTATGAATAGGCCTCAATTGATACACCATTAAATATAATTATTATGGACCAATAGAAAATTTGTGATGTAATACTTAGTATAAATTTGACAAAAATTTTTAGGCATAAAGTACAAGTTAGGTAGATGGTTTCTATGCTTGGAAGAAGAAGAGGGTGGAAGAGGAGGAAATAAAATGTATTTTATTTTATGAAATATATTATGCCCTATGATTATATATTATCTTACATCTAACATATTTCTTTCCTATCACACCTTTGAAAAAATCAAGAAAACTATGAGATTATTTTTTTCAAAGCAGAGCTTGATAAAAGTTGTCATGCAGCAGCTTATTAAAAATATATTTAATCATAATAAGATTAATTTGATTTATTTCACTGTATGATTGACAATTTCAGAAGTCAAATCACAACTTTTATAACAAGACATTGTTTGTTAATCAGAGCCAAGAATGTATTTGTGTCAACTAGAGTAATAAAAGTGTCGATATTTCATAATGGAAAGCGCAGAAGATTTCATTGAATTTCCCAAAAATATAGTATTTTATTTATTTTTTATGAACCTAGATCAAAAATCATTTAGAAAAAATACTGACATGACTAAACAATTTCCAATGACAGATTTATAATTTTATTTTGTGGTTATTAACTTTTCAAAATGACAGTTTCTTTGGACATGTTTTTTTAATTTCCTCAAGAACAATGAAGCCAAGCAGTTATCATTTTTATAACGGTCAAAAAAGTATGTTAATTAAACAATCAAATTATATGAAAGAACTATTCATGGCATTTGCAGGTAAATGGATGGCATTGGAGAAAATAATGCTAAGTTAGCCAATCCCCAAAAAACAAATGCTGAATGTTTTCTCTGATATAAGGTGACTGACCCGTAATGGGGTAGGGAGGGGGAACATGGGAGGAGTAGATGAACTCTAGATAGGGCAGAGGAGTGGGAGGGGAAGGGAGGGGCAGGGGCTTAGAAATGATAGTGGAATGTGATAGACATCATTATCCAAAGTACATGTATGAAGACATGAATTGGTGTGAACATACTTTATAAATACAGAGATATGAAAAATTGTGCTCTTTATGTATAATAAGAATTGTAATGCATTCCACTGTATTGTATTTAAAAAATAATATCAATTAAATATTAAAAAGAATAAGTAATAATGAAAATATTAGCATAAAAAAAGAACTATTGAAACTGATATTGAAATATGTCTTTTAAAGTAAAAGAACACGGATTAATCCTTTCCCTCCCTAATAGATTCTGATATGAGCTTCACTTCTGATGGAGAGCTGTTTTGCTGCTTCCTGTTGAATGTGTCTAGTAATGCTCTTTATGAAAAATAAGAGCACCACAGATGTATTTGAAATTGTATCATGAGTTGACATTCATTTTTCTTTTTACCTATAGACATACCCAGAATTTGAAGAATGGCCTTACCAAATCAAATATCAGAGAATTTATTCTTCTGGGACTTCCAGATGACCCAGAGTTACTAGCAGTGATAATCTCCTTCATGGTGATCACAAATTTATTGAGTTTAAATGGAAACATAAAGATTGTTACATTAACACTAGCAAACATTCATTTGAAAATTCCCATGTATTTCTTTTTGGAAAATTTCTCTTACTTAGAAATTTTATTTACAACAGTCTGCATTTCTAGATTTCTGATCATCATTGTTACAGAGGACACAATCATTTCCAAAATTCTTTCCTGGCACAATTTTAGTTTTATTTTTAACCCTTTTGGGATTAACAGAACTTTTTTCTGTCCTATGATCGCTGTGTGGCTATCTGCAAACCTCAACATTCATAAATATCGGAAGCATTAAAATATGCAATTGTCTTGTTATCAGTTCTTGACTGGCTGGTATCCTCATTACTTTCTCAGCGATCTTGGGCCTCCACTGAATCTCTGTGGCTCCAAAACTATTGGCTACTCCACCTGTGACCCTTCTCCTTTTGTGCTGATTGCTTGCACCAACACAACATTTCTGGAGCTTATGGCAATTTTTTTTTTAGCAGTAGTCACATTCTCAGTAATTGTAGTGCGGGGGATTCTTTCCTACATACTCATCCTGGAATATTTCTGAAAATTCCCTCTGCCCTGCAAAGGAAAAGTTCCTTTTCCACGTGTTTCTCCCATATGATTGTGGCTTCTATTTGTTATGGACATTGCAATTTTCTGCATGTATAAACATATGCAATTCTGGAGGAAGGTAGCCAGTGAGTAGCGGTCAGATTGTAGGAGCCCTTGAGTGGATCAACATTTGTGCAGCTCCATAAAGAGACAGGAGAGCAAAGATGAATTCCAACTCAGTGTAGCAGCATGTCCTGCCTATGGCAAGATACCAGATGCCACAGCAATGGAGATTAAGCACTGAAGATTCTCAGACTGATGCCCCCAAATAGTGCAGAGCACCATGCTTCCGCCACAAAGAGCCCAAGACTCTCAGACCCAGCAAGACAAGCTGTAAGAAGGGAGGGGGTGGGTGTTTTTGTTTGTTTGTTTGTTTGTTTTTACAATTAATTCCTCAAACAAGGCATTTCACAAGGTCTACAAAACCACACTTCCATCCTGGGAAAGAGAGAGAACAAGGAAAAGAATTATTAGCAGGTTGCATGAAGCCATCCTAAGACATTTTAGATGTCTAGAAATGTTATAAAAAGCCTAAAGCCACAGAGTCTTTGGCCAGAGACAGGTGCTGGCAGGAGAGGTATAACAATTTGGGTGTAGGAGAGTATTTGAAGCAGAAATCTGATCTAAATATGTCAGATAATAAACATACTGCTGAAAGGGCAAGTACAACTGCTTCTGTCACATCAGAGACACTCAGAGATTATACTGTAAAGGCTTAAATATCTTCTATACCTCCCAATATTGAGCATAATCCAGACAGGGAGACTAAGAACTTCCTCCATCTCAGAAACATCACCAACAAATATGTTTTGACTCTCTAATACTAGTTAGCCTTTGTTATACCAATCATATAAACTTGTGCATTGATTTGAGATTCCCCCACACTACCAGTGATTATATTCCTTAATCCATTCTTCTGCAGTTTTTTTTTTTTTAATCTGTAATGTTATAATGTGTTAATTGGAAATATACCACTTTCCATCTTTTTATGATACCCCTCCTTCTTTTTCTCTATTTTGCTATTTCCTCTAGTGGCTAATCTCCTTCCCCACTCCTCTTTCTTCTTCTTCTTCTCTCTCTCTTTAAATTTTTTTCCTCTGTTTTTATTGTATGATCATTGATTGGCTGGGGTTTCTAGAAAGAGTCATTTCTTTGACATTTAAATGGAAAATGTTGTATTAATTGGACTTATTTATTCTGTTTCCCTTTTTACTCTGACAATCATACTCTCTTCATAATTTTTCCAGTTTTTTGCCACTTTGACTGACCTCCCCTGCCTGCTGACATGTTTGTATATTTCTGTATATTTCTTTTTTTTTCTTTCTTTGTGTTGTTTTGTTTGGTTCTGTTTTTGGTAAGTGTATGTGTGAGTATCTGATGTATGGAATTTGTGTGTGTGTGTGTGCTGCTTTTTTGTTTGATTTTTCTTTTGTTAACATGTTTAGTTGTTTAGTTTTTTTTTTGTGTGTGTGTGACTTTAGATTTATTGTCTTTTCTTTTTTATTTTACTTATTTTTTGTTATGCTTTCTTTTTATTGGGTGTGTGAGAGACCTTGCTTTTGGTTTTATTTCCCCCATCGTGTTTCTCCTGGCAGAAGTTAAGTTTCAGTCTGTCCAGAAGAACATTACTTAATCCCTTACCCCTTCCACTCCTCTCTGAAGGGTGCCAAAGTCAAAAGTTTTCTCCACTAAATCCCTGTGGGACATAGTGTCCTCTTGCATGTATCTGAATCACCCTGCCAGTTGTGAGAGGTTTTTGCCAGTGTTATGTTTTTTAAGGTAAAGTATGAAGTGGATCCATACATTAAAATTTTTATTCTTTCCATTTTTAATAATCTCACATTTCACCTTATGCTTCTCTTCAATGCCAGCTTCCCCCATTATTTTCCTCACTTTCTCTATTTTTTCTTGTTTTATCCTACCTTCTTTCTCTTTGATGTTTATGCCATATGTAGTACAATAACAATTCCAACTCCTTCATACCAACCTTTAAGCCTATTGTAGTGTGCTATCCCCATGTTCCACTTCAGATGAGTTGGAGTTTTAGAAAATGTTTAGCAAGCTTAAAGACTTATTAGCATTTGGTTTGTCTAATTATTTTCACTCATAGGTGATCATCCTACCCCCAAAGGTGTGTAAGGTATTGACCAAAGTATTGCAAACACATTGATTAGGCTGTTTGTCATACTAACCATTTTATATGACATTCAATATGTCAAGTTTCAAAATAAACCCCAGTATATTCTATTTAACATTGACAAAATGTTGTGTAGTTAAGTACTGGATTAATGTTAAGATCTGAGAGTTTTCCTCTGCCCTCTCTATGTCCAATTTACCTCTGGTTTTTATCCATCTTCATTAACACAGAGAATGACTGGAATAATAAAAAATCAGACAATGATTTGTTGTAATCCAGGGAAACCAGTGTTTCTAAAAAGATTCCCTCTTTCTTCCACTGAACAAGTATGGTTTGTTTTAAATTGTCACTTTAAATAAAAGTCAATTTTGATACTGTCAAAAAGATTTTGCTTTAATTTTTTCATTTTATCCAGAAATGACATATTTCTTTGACTATAAATTGTGAGGAAGAAACAAAAATAGAAAATAGAAAAAGTATCAGAAGTGCTTTAAAATTCTTTGGTATGCTTTCTACATAAATTTTATGTAGCATTAATATTTGTATCCATTTTCTCCATCACTGGCTCAAGAGACCAATTCAATGAGTGAAAATTGCCAGAAGAAGAATGTAAACAAAACACAAAGGAATATAAACATAATACACATTACTATTTAAAAAGTTCTAAAAGGATGCTTGGGAGACAGTGTCCAATAAGACAGAGAAAAAATAATAACAAATAACAACACTAAGTATAAAGATTTTTATCCTTTAATGTCATTTTCTGGGATGAAGACAGCAACCAAATACAGAGTCTCAATTCCTAATGCGGACCTCTACCCAATGCTTCATGGCAAATTTCAAACTTGGAAACTACTATATTATATTAAAGGCCTCCATTATTTTCATTGTTAGTCTGCCTTACTATAGTAATTTTTACTGCCATAATGCTTCTCACACTGTGAATATTTTTTATGCTCATTCTTGTGCTCAATAGCACTATAGTTGAAGACTTTCTTGTTTTGATAAATTAGTGTTGTGATTTATATGTTATGTAAAATATTAGAAGTATATTCCTTGATAAAACTGTAATTATAATCATGTTCAAATGAAGTATAGTGATAGAACAAGGCAAAAATTTGTTCAGATCAATAGTAAAAATATTGCAAAATATTAAAATAGAGATAAGACAAGTGGTTTTGCTTGTCTGTAATTTATTTCAGGCTAATATATTGGCTACTAATGCACAATGAACTGAGTCAAGTTACTCAACTTTTATAAGCATCAATTTAGCCATTTATAGAGAAAATATATAAGTATGCCTATTTTGCCATATAGCTGTGATGATTAAATAAGGTATGGCACAGGATGTAACTACTCCAAAAGAAGGCATGGAATAGTTATTTTTTAAGAAATTTTTATCAGAGTTTCAGGTTGCATAAGAGCAATGGTGGTTGCCTAAAAGTAATACACACACAATATATATATATATATATATATATATATATATATATATATATATATATATATATATATATAAACAAGGAGAACATATAAAACTGCATAGAATATATACTTTAACCAAAACAAGGGTATTATGAATTTTCAATTACTTCTAAGTGGAAAAAGATACCCAAGTCCACAAGAGACTGGGAAGAATTGGACAGATATTGTAAACAGCATGCAAAATAGTTTGTGGTAGATACTAGTTTATTTCATAGTTCTTGTAATGTTAAAAAGGAGACTATATTAGTGACATAGAAGAGAAACTTTAAGATTATTAAAATATCAATGGAGTATAAAGTATTTTCATATAAGAATAACTAGTAAAGTGATTTAAGTTCTATAACCACTGGTTTTCTACTCAGGATTGTAAATCAGTGATTACATGGAACCTGCAGATAGCTTTAAAGGGAGACATAACATAGTCACTTGCAGGTTAAAAAGAAATCTGAAGCCAAGGAACTCCGCACTGCAGGTAGCTGTGCTCTGGATATATAAGGATAGAAGAGAAGTAAACTTTCATTTCCCTGGTTGAATCTTCACCATGACACTCATTCAGGTCAATACATACACTCATTTGCTTCTGTAAAATACTACCTTATGAACCAAGTCTTTGAAGCTTTGTTTTGCTTGCTGGTTCCTCAAAGTGTAAATAAAAGGTTTCAACGTGGGAGCAATAGTAGTGTTGAGAAGAGCTACTCCTTTTGTCAGTGATGCTCTTTCTTTTGCTGAAGGCTTGACATACATGAATATGCAGCTTACATAAGAGATGGAGATGACAATCATGTGAGAGGAACAAGTGGAGAAAGCCTTTTTCCTCTGACTGGCAGATGGGGTTCTCAGAATGGTGCTAATGATGCTTATGTAGGACAGAATCACCAACGCCAATGTGAAGAGAAGAGTAACAAAAGCAAAGTATAAGCCAATCATCTCTAAAAGCCACGTATCAGAGCATGAGAGTTCCAAGATGGGGAAGTAGTCACAAGAGAAGTGATTGATGACATTGGAAGCAGAGAATCTAACCTGAAGATAAGAATGAGTAGTGGGAAAATGGTCAGAAATGCTGCCATGAACCAAAGATAAGAAGGGAACAGACTTTCTTATTCATGATGATGGTGTAATGCAGTGGCTTGCAGATGGTGACATGGTGATCATAAGACATAGCAGTTAGATGGAAAATTCAGACACACCCACGGAGATGAAGAAATAAAATTGAGCTAAACAGTTTTTATAGGAAATGGTCTTGAATTTACTAATTATGGATCCTAAAACTCTGGGTGGAAATACTGGTGAAGGCAATTTTCATAAAGGAAAAGTTCCAGAGGAAGAAATACATAAGGGTCTTTAGATGTGAGTCCAGCAAGGTGAGAATGATGATGGTTAGGTTTCCAGGGATGCTTGATAAATAAGGTATGAATAAAATGATAAAAATTATGACCTAAACTCTGGGTTAACTGATATACCCAAGAGTATAAATTATAGTCATTGTATGGTTTCTCATTCATATTTTTTTCTTCCAACAAAGTCTATTTTGAAAAACAAAACAAATATATAGAAAATTTTGATGTTAAAGTATTGAAAATTAAAATTTAATGTTAATATATCTATTAATTTTTTAATAAAAACTTTTGCAACATCATTCATTCCTATTAAAGCGAAAAACATACCTCTCCATTTGAAATCAAACATGGATCACAGATAAGTTTTAAGTCCTCTTATCAATAAATTTATTTCAAACTTTGAAGTATTTTCAAAATTTCTGCATGTGCAGAATACCTTTGAATTACAGATTTCTACAATAATATTTATCAAGTACATCTGTAGTTTGACATTTAAGATACTGTCTTTCAACTTCCAAGACTGTATACTTTTAATACTGAATTACCCAATTTTTAGTTTAATTTTGATGTCATTTACAAACTTTGAAAATTGATTGGTGGGAATTGATGACCTAATCTCAGTCACTAAAATTAATTAGTTGTTATGATTATTTTATATATATATTGTGGGAAGCCATTCTCACGCATGACTGGGTGACTCCCGGTTTGGGTCTGAGGCTTCTGGCTGTGTCGGAATTTTCCGGGCCCTCTCCTGATGAGAGAACCCATCCATGTGGGGGTGTGACTGACCACTGACCCCGGGGGCCCAATCACTGACCCTGACCTTGGAGTGCAGTCCCCCCTCAACCTTCATTGGATGGAATTATCCCATGAATTTCTTGTTCCCCAATAAAAGGCTACTCCCTGGCGTGTTCACTCTCTCTCTCTCCTGCTAACCCTGAGTAATCCTTGCTGCCCTGCTGGGCGGTTAGAGGTCGGAGCCAGAGAGGGGAGCCGTCTCGGACCTGGCAATAGAAATAAGGTAACTGAGTCTGTGTGTTTTATTTCGATCTCTTCTAGCTAACTTTTATGCCAAGAACCTCATTAATGAAACCATTGTGCAGGCCGCATCGCATGGTGGAATATATATATATATATATATATATATATATATATATATATAAAACCATGAGAATAAATGAGTTTCAATCACAGCACTATAGGACTAGAGTCATCTTGGTTGTAAACAAAAGTTCTAAATTTATTGGAAGAAAAACAAAGGCCAGAAAAATCAGTTGAATGAGGTAGAGCTCAATTTTAGATAGATAGATAGATCTACAACATTCTCATGCATTTATATCATTTTCTGCCAATTATTTAAATTAACAACTGAGTTTTAAATTTTTATTATATTCACTTTTTCCTTTTACTCTTCAACTTGCCTGAGGACAAGATAGAAATCATAAAGGGTTTTCTGATGCCAAAATATGGCATTGTTTTTCCTTCTCAAGACTAAACAATCAGAATAAATAACATTTTCTCTAGGATTTACTTTGTAGAAATCAAAGGTTCTACAATATATGACTTCTGTCAGACCTGTTCTCTGCTTCCCTAGCAATCAGAATCATGTCTGTGTTAAGTTCTCAACTATATTGTTGTCTTACTTTCTATCTATAGGATGAACAGGATGACTCAGAGATGATAAGTATTAATGCTGATACTGTGTGGTTTTTTTTTTCCTGAAAATAGACATTCTTTTCCCTTAGGAATTTGCATATTTTTGTCATGGCTATATTAGCAAAACTAGCAACTCAAAGATAGAGAATATTAATGTGATTCAAACAATGGTTGAAACCCCATTAAAATGTATAATTATAGTTACATTTGTGTAAAATTGGTAATTTGAGCATCCTTGTTATTTATTCCAACAAAATAGGTTTTTGTATGAGAGAAAAAAATCAATTTATTAAAAAATATGGAACATGCTTTTTGATATGTCTGATGATGCCAAAGACATAATCCAAATTTTTCTTGATTTCTTAAAATATAAAATGTAATGCATTTATAACATACTTCAGGAGGGGTTTTTTTCTTTGTTTGTTTCATTTTGCTCATCCTTCCCTCTGTCTGTTACATAAAAACCTCTCACATAGAGAAAGTACAGGCTGAATATCATGTAGATTTATCAGCCTCAGTTATAAGTAAAAATAAATTTCTCTTTTATATCATTAATGTTTCCATACCAACAGAAGTATTGCTCTGACCTGAACTCTAAAATCTAATCCTACAAATCTTAAAGTTGTTTATTTAAATTTCAATGGATTACTGCTTTGAGATACTGTAAGGTGAAACATTTCAAAGCTCTCGGGATAAGATAGAGTACCACACAAAATAATAGAACTTTACCTTCTTTATACACTATGTAAACCCCTGAGAAGCTAGATTGAAGAACAGAAGCATTCCAGAAGAGATAAATTCAAAGATGTAGTAGTGTAATGATTTACCTTTGCTGAAAGTCAAGCCATGGAGCAAGAGTTCTAGCCAGCTGGTACAATCAACCAACTTTCCTTTGGGCTATACCTAATTTTCCTAATTTGCATATGGATTTCGGCCACACTCAGGAGATAATGAATTCTCAATTCCTTGGGGACTGGCTAAATTCAGGACTGAGCAACTCCACAGAGGATGGTACCCCTATTGTATTCATTTATGTATCTATGCCAGCATAGAGCAAAATGAATGTCTAAAGAACGCATTATAAAGTCTTTAAAAATCAGAAGAATGGGGCTGGGGTTGTAGCTGAGTGATAGAGTGCTTGCCTACCATATGTGAGGCACTGGGTTGGATCCTCAGCACCACATAAATAAATAAATAAAATACAATAAAAGCATTATGGAGATTCCTTGGAAAACTTGGAATGAAACCTCCATTTGACCCAGCTATCCCACTATTCGGTCCAAACCCAAAGGACTTAAAATCAGCATACTATATGAACACAGCCACATCAATAGTTACAGCAGCTCAATTCACAATAGCTAAACTGTGGAAGCAACCTAGATGCCCTTCAATACATGAATGGACAAAGAAACTGTAGTATATATACACAATGGAATATTACTCAGCATTAAAAGAGAATAAAATTATAGCATTTGCAGGTAAACAGATGGAGTTATGCTAAGTGAAGTTAGCCAATCTTAAAAAAACTAAAGGTAAAAGTTCTTTCTGATAAATGATGGTAATACATAATGGGGGGCATGGGGAAAATGGAGGAACTTTGGGCAAAGGACATCGATGGGTGGGGTGTGGGTATGGTGTCAGGAAAGATGATAGAATGAGATGATCATCATTACCCTCAGTATTTGTGTGAGTACACATATGGTGTGATGCTACATCATGTAAAACCAGAGAAATGAAAAGCTGTGCTATAATTGTGTACAATGAATCAAAATGCATTCTGTTGTTGTATATATCTAATTAAAATATATTAATAAATTAATTAAAAGTATATTAAAAAGAAAGAGTAGACTAAGTCTGTAGCTCTACCTTTGGTGATGCCACAGGTAGTTTTAAATTAGATTGATAGACCCAACCCGATCTTTTCTTAAAATTGGGAGCCATCTCGCCACAAATCCATGAAAAGATAATTTCGGCTTTACTATAAATTACTGCAAATTCTGAACCTGCTTGGAATGCCTGCCCGTGCCTTGAACTCACCCATGCCTGGCTCTCTGACCAGATTGCATCCCTCTCTGAAACCTTAGTGACACCTCACAAATCTTGGCCTTCCCTGGCCAGACAATGACCCTCTCTGAGGCTCTAATGATCCTCATAAATTCTGATGTTGGGGCCAGCAAAAAAATGTAAACTACCATTCATGTGATGCTCATCAGAGTTCTGTTATCTGTAACCCTGCCCCCTTTGTGTTACTTTCTGGGCTATAAAGCTGGGCTGCAGGAAAGCTGCTGCTGCTGTCTTGTTCCCGTGGTTTTGGGAGGGAGAAGCAACTTGGCCGGTTGAAATAATAAGCTTGCTTTAATTTGATTTTAATTGGAGTCAGTGGTCTTTTCTTGCATCCTGGTCTAACAAGATCTCCTCATACATGTTCAGATAAAACCTACTAGTTGAAAGACAATCAAGAATAGAGGGGCTTTATATATTGTAACATTATGTAGGTTTGAAATGCTTTCCACAAGAAATAAAACCTAGTGTGTATGGATTAGAGGTTTTTTTTAATACAACCTAAAAAATTTTGTTCTCTGTGGGTGTCTTCAAAAATGATATTTGAAAAAAATAGTTATCCACAAGATCCATAACTCATATCACATATTAAACTCAACTCAAAAAAAGTCATAGCTATATAAATAAAGTCCAAATAACAACAAACTGGAAAGATTGAACCATGAGTCATAAAGAAAAATAATTGATAAGTTGGAGTAATCAATATTATGCTCTTCAAAACACATTGTTTTGTGAATGGGAATACAAGACATAAGGTAGAAAACATACATAAAAATTGCGTATCTGAAAAAGAACTTGAATACAATACATAAAGAATGCAAAAATAGAAATAATGATAAAAATTAAAATAGGCACATATTTAAGCTGTGACTTCATCAAAGGAATTATACAAATGTCAGATAAGCTTTAAAAGATGATCAGCATCACTAGCCTATGGAGAATGAAATTATAATTACAACGAAGTACAACTATATGCCCTTTAGAATGGTTAAAGATAAAAATATACAGATATATTTGCCAAAACAAATGTAGGTAAGAATATGGAGCCTCTGAAACCTTCACACTCTGCTGATGTAATGTAAAATTATATCATAATTTTAGAAAATAGTTGGCACTTTCTTAAAAAATCAAACATTTACCTACCATAGAGCCAATCCATTACAGTCCTGAATATTTACTCTGGAAAAAGAAAGCTTATAACCCCATAACATTTTGTAGTGAAATGTTCATAGCAGTTTTATTTATTGTAAACAACAAAAATACATAGCCCTAATGTCCCTGAACAGAGGTTATGAATGAATAAGTTGTGGTACAGTGATAAAATGGAATACTGGTGAACGATCTATATATGGAACAGTATGGATGAATATCAAAATAATTAGCCTGAAAGAAGCCTACTTAAAATGAATACTGTATTATTTCCTTCATGAAATATTCTAGAAAGTGGAAAACAATCTATAAACACATAAAGTGGATCAACCATCCTGCAAGAATGCTGAGAGAGCCATGTTAAAAGGGATTATAATGTTGCATTAGGAATTTTTTGGCAGCAGTGGCTATGTTTATTATTTTGATAGGTTAATTGTTCACCTTTATATAATTCTTAGATAATATGCAATATTTTGTACATCAAAGATTACCATAAACTTTAAACATAAGTGATTCACTATGTAGTGTACCTTGATAAACTGTATAAATGTATTGAATAAATTGAATTATCGTGATGCATGAGTTTTTTGCCCATATAATCTAACCTATTTCCTAAAATTGTATTAATAAAAAATCTAATGTTGTTTCATATTAGGAGAGTGTCAATTAAAACCATTAGCAAATATAAAAGACAAAGTCTTTCTCTCAATCTCAGTTCCTGTTTTACACACACACACACACACACATACATATAAATGGTAGATAATTTTGACATGGGTGTAAAACACGCACTCTTATCAGATGGCACCACTGTGGATTTGTACCTTCAATGTTTCATCCAGCTTCCAGCCAGATAAGACATATTTCCTAGTGCAAGTATTTTATCCATTAGCTAGGCTTCAGGAAGGTGATAGAACCATATAATTTCCCCAATCCACTTCCTTTGTTTATTTGTGAATAAGATTAATACTTCCACCTCTTTATGACTACCTTTAGAATCTGATAAGCTGTGCCCTATTTGGGGCCCCTATGGAAATTTGTGAAGTTCCCATTAAATATTCAGATTTGTAAAATTTTATTTATTACTAAAAGTGTGATTACTGTTATTATCATTGAATGATTCTGAGAATCTTTTTAGACTTCTAAATTTTGGGTACTAGCCACCTATTCCTAGAGTTCTATTTTAAATTTATTCTGAAATGTTCAATTTGGGTATTTTGATCCCCAGAAAATAAGATAATTGTGAAATTTAAAAACAGCATTCAGTTGGTTTATTTCATTCATTTGTAATTGTAAACTATTTCATTTGTAAGTGTCACTACACAGAATATTACATATGTTTATATACAGTTTATGATGCCATAGAGCACAAAAAAGAAGCACCAAATCCACTTGGTCCTAATGTTATAGGAAGGCCAGGAGTATTGATACTGCCAGTTATCAATGATGAGTTCTGCTTCCTCACCTGTTGAAGTTTGAACATTGGAGAAGCATGCCAAGGCAATCATATAAAGCATGGTTTGTTTAATTTGGGTAACATAGACTTCTCCTGGGATGGAGAAGGGGGCCATAGCTGATATCCTGGTATCCCCAGATGCAAGGTGTTCTGCCCTTTTTATATGTCCTAGGCTTCCTTTGTTCACCAGCTCTCTTCCTCTTATCTTCCTCCTTGATGCATACCTAACTAGGCCCAGGAAATGCCTGGTGGGAGGGCCAAAAGGTGGGAATCAGGCGGGTTGAAGAGGGAAGGGCAAGATGGAGCAGCCAAGGACACATTAACAACCTTATGGCTCCCTTTAGGGCAGGGCAATTCCTGGGACAGGTTGCCCTGGGAACAGGCTGGAGCAGAGGCAAATTCTTCATGAGGGTGGAGGAAGGGCTCTGAAGGAATTAACATTTCATCCTTCAGTGGACAGTCTCCAACTTCCCAGACTCACTCAAAATTGGTCTCCTTGATCTGACCCTACTCAATTTACCTATCTATACTGACTTCCTGTCTAATTCTGGCTCCAGTATCACAGGAAGAAGTGGGTCTCTTTTTTCCTGTGTCCTAATCAAGCAAGATTAGTGATGGCCTGATCCCTCTCTCTAAAAGGGATGGACACATAAAAGTTTTTTTTATACATTATTTTTTAGTTGTAGGTAGACACAATACCTTTATTTTATTTTCATGTGGTGCTGAGGATCAAACCCAGTGCCTCACACATGCTAGGAGAGTGCTCTTCCTCTGAGCTGCAACCTGAGCTCCACATAAATGTTTTATTGAAAGCAAAAGTACATTCAGTGTAGGCACTGAATGGTCTATTTCCAGAGAGAGAACATTCCCTGTGTTCCCTGGGAGTCCTGTCCATATATTCCTTTAGTTCCTGTTGGTGTCAGGCCTGCAGACTAATTGAGAACAGCCATGGTGGTATGTTGACAGTGCCCTTTTGAAGTGCTCAATTTGCATGTGGATATTTACCAATTGGTTTATGTTTTTAAGTCCTGAATTCCCTGTGGTAAGCATGGGGGGGGCGAGTTTCATTTTCCTGCCCTTGTAGGTTTTGAGTCCCCCTTTTGATTGGATCCAGACAGCCTGTTCTCTAGAGAAAGCTGACTGCAAATACTGTCTACCAGAGAAAGCTGATTTTATCTCTTTCTGTGACTGTGTCCCTGTGACCTCCTATTATTCCTGCTTATCCCTATTTATCCTATCCATCACTAACAATGCCCTACTTGACTAGAGAGGATCTTTAACTTTCTAATAGTTAAAATTTAATTCCTTATGGTTAGTGAACTTTGGCTTCTTTAAGTAAAGAGTAAGAAGAAGAAAATTTACTGGGAAAAAAAAAACAAAAAGAAAAACCCTTGACCCTCTAAATACTTAGAATTCTGTACATATATTTTAGTATCCAAATATATTTCTTGTGCTATGCATTTTATTTTATAGACCTCACTCCACTGTCAATGAAACTATATTTATTCAATTTCCAGGAGCATGTCTATTTTGTCTAGTACAGTACAAGTTCTTAGATAACTGGTGAAGTAATAAATGAAAGAATGAATGAGCATAGTCCCCCCGCCCCGCCCCACCCAGGGATTGTAATTGAATGACTGAGAAGTATTTGTCCTAGAAGAGCTTGGAGTAGAGATATTGTTCTACAGGGATATATAGAGATCATAAAACATAGACTGTTTTAGATTGGCAAAATTAAATTGCTTTAATAGTAATATATTTTCTTCATAGGTTGTTCTTTTTTCCTGATTATTCACTACATCAGAAATTATCTACTTTGCCCTATAAAACCATGCTTACCGACCAGGACATCAACATTAGTAGATTTCATGGACTTAAGCATTCATAATGGACAGGAACTTCAAATAGCCCTATATTATGGGAGGAAATTGAGTAAGAAGATGAAAAATACTTCTCATCCTTCCCCACCTTTCCACAATACTGATATCGCTCTTTTTTTCGGGTAGGGGGGAGTAATGAGATTGAACTCAGGGGCACTTGACCACTAAACCACATCCCCATCCCTATTTTGTATTTTATTTAGAGTCTCACTGAGCTGCTTAGTTCCTTGCTTTTGCTGAGACTAGTGTTGAACTCAAGATTCTCCTGCATCAGCCTCCTGAACCACTGGGATTACAGGCATGTGCCACTCTTTGAGCAGAGCCAATGACAGAAACAGTGCTTTTCACTCTCTGATACCATGCTTTAGTCATTATATCTTCATTGAATTATAGGATGCTGAGTCAACATCACACATGACTTTCCTAATTGTTCACTAACAGTAGAGGACCAACTAAGAAGCCATTTCCCAGAGTTTCCTTCTCAGAATGGGAAATTAAAACCATGAAAGGACGTTGTGCAAAAATTGGATGTGGGAAGAGAAGCAAAGGTTATTATTCTCTAGAGGTGTTGTAGTCAGGCTGCTGAGTTAACATGACATCCAGAGTATCTTCTCATTAAATATTTTAGAATTACCTACTTTGCTGCTAAGGTTTTCATGATCACTCTCCCAGAAATTACTAAATTTCATTGCTGTTTTCCACTCACATTTTCTATACCTTTTCTGCATGGCTCCAACCTGAAATTTTCAGTATTAATTTCCTCGACATTTTGTCATCAACACTCACACTTTGGCTTTTGGCTCCCTCAGGTCTTCAAAAGCAAGATGAATCTTGGAGTCTACTGAATTATAAAAACAAATAACTCAAGTATAGTTTTAGCTAAAGGGGGTCATAAGGAGAGCAACAAAATGCGGAATGTATTTCTCTACATGTATCTTTCTTTTTTTTCCTTAAGGGATAATTTCTTAAGCTTCTCTGTCTGGAAGCTGGGAATTGAGGAATAAAATCAGCAAGACATGAAGAGATAGTCCATTCCTATTAATTCCCCTTTGACAGATTTTATTTCAAAATGACATATGAAAGGATAATTTTCAGGGATTGACATTCAATTTATTCACTTTTCACACCAAAAAAAAAAAAGATTCAGTTTTGTGGAGAGATTCCTCAGAAAGTAAATATCACAGTATTGGAGTAAGGGAAGAAAAACTATCAAAAGGACAGGAGACATGCTGCTAAATCACAACAGCATTAAAGAAGAAGCTGTGGATGCATGCAATAACATGGGTGAACTTTGCTATGTTGAACAAAAGAAGTCAGACATGTAATTAAAACAGGGTAGTTTCTTTCATATAAAATTTCAGAACAGGTATGACAGGCATTCAGAACAGTTACTAAAGATCATCATTGTATACTCTGATTCAATGGCAGATGGAAATGTTTTTATACACATGCTTAAAATATATAAATATTCCTCCAAACCAACATAAAAAATTATATATAATGAATTGTAGGTTGACTTTCTTTCATGGGTTAGTATCATCTTTGTGTTCAGAGACTATGAAGTAAGCCTGGTGTTCAATTATTTTTACTCCAAATGACATCTATTTATGTTTACAAATAACTTAATTGTAATTATTATGATTCCAAAGGAGAAACTTTTTCAATGAAATATCCATCTTTTTCATGTGTTATAGCTCTCATTACAACATCCTTGAATTTTCATTTTCCTTATTCATCTTTCAAGATTCATTGTAAGTGATGATTTTTCTTGGAAATTTATTTGAACTTTGAAATTACTTAAATTTACTATTTTTCTATCACAACATCAATCACATTACATAATAAATCATCATGTTTTGTGTATTTGTCAATTTTAGTAATGCAAAATACTTAAGATTATATGTAATGCTTATCAATTAACACATGTATCAAATATTTAATTAAGTATGTCTCACAAGTTTCCTTTGCAAAGAGCATTGGGTATATAAAACTATCCTTTATGAGAATATATAATTCTATTTAAATATAGAATTTGATATTCTGATCGAAGAAAGCAGTTCATTCCTACAGATTAAGAAGTTCCACTCAGAAAGAAGAGCAGAGACACATAAGGACATAATAAGCCTAAAAAGATGTAAATATTCAAGGGAAGAAATGGCACACATTCAAACTAATGTAATAGATAACCATACTGAATTTTCTCATTGATGTTCCAACAGAATGTTATTTATGTCTAAACTCTGCCTTGTTGCTTTTAAAAGAACAAAACCTTTGGAGCATATGCTTGAGAGCTTCTTTCACCTGCTGGTTCCTCAGGGTGTAAATGAAAGGATTGAGTAAAGGGGCAACAGAGGTATTGAGCACAGCTACACCTTTAGTTAAAGTCACCCTTTCTTTTGCTGATGGCTTCATATACATAAAGATACAGCTCCATTAAGTAATAGAAACAACTACCATGTGTGAGTAGCAGGTGGAAAAGGCTTTCATTCTTTGTTGAACAGAAGGGAATTTGAGAATGGTTTTGATGATGAATGTGTAGGAGAGGACCACTAATAACAATGTGAGGGCAAGCATCAACACAGCTAAGACAAAGGCCATCAACTCTATTAAATGTGTATCTGTACAAGAGATCTGCAGGATGGGGGAAATGTCACACAGAAAGTGATCAATAACTTTGGAAGCACAGAAATGCAATTTGAGTCCCAGGAGCAAAGGGGGGAAGATGATTAAGAATGAAGCTGTCCAGGAGCTGAGCACCAGTTGGTAGCATACCCTGCCATTCATAATGACTGGGTAATACAGAGGTTTGCAGATGGCAACATAGCGGTCATAGGACATGACAGCCAGGAGGTAAGACTCTGTAATCCCTAGTAGGAAAAAAAAAAGAATAATTGAGTTGCACAACCACTGTAGGAAATTGTTCTGTCTCCAGTGAGAATGCTTATCAGGAACCATGGAATGCAGACTGTTGTGATGGAAATTTCCAAGAAGGAAAAATTTCTGAGGAAGAAATACCTTGGAGTCTTGAGGCGGGAATCCAGCAGGGTGAGGATGATGATGATCAAGTTTCCCATCAGGCTCAAGATATAATTGAAAAATAGAAACAGGAAAATCACAATTTGTAGCACAGGATCATCTGTCAGTCCAAGTAAAATGAACTCTATCTCCACAGATTGATTCTTCATTTCTCTTTTGTCCTATCAAATTTATAGAAAATAAAATCTAATATCACAAGTAAGAAGTTAGTTCTTCCTTTTCAGCTATGTAAAACTCCATGTTCAAAAATTTACCAATTCACAAATATTTCTCAAATCAGCTTAGATTTCATCACAACGAACATAATCCCCACTTCATTCATCATCTTTATGAGAACACTGAGAGATCCTTCCCTTATCCAGAGCTGAGTGTGACCTACTCACCAGTTTATAGGACATTTAATAGTCACTTGAAATGTATCTCCTCAATTTGATTCATGTTAATCTATGATTCATCTTTCAAACACTTTTATCACAATATGCTGTTCAAATATTTGATTTTTTTTTTTTTGGTCCTGGGGATTGAACTGAGAGGTACTTAACCACGGAGCCACATTCCCAGCACACCCCCCACACACTTTATTTATTTAGAGACACAGTCTCTTTGAGTTGCTTAGGGACTCACTAAGTTGGTGAGGCTAGTTATGAACTCAGAATCCTCCTGGCTCAGCCCCCTACCAGCTGCTAGAATTATAGGCATTCACCACAATGCCCAGCTTGTGTGATCAGTATCATTCAAGTGACCCAACGATTATATGAAATAGTTTTCTTGCAAGTAGCCAAAATAACTAGAATTTAGGGATACATATTGTAAGGGTAAAAGAAATTGAAGTTAAAGTGTAAAAGACCGGGCATTGTAAAGTTCCTAAGCTGCAAGGCCTGAGTTAAAATGTAAAGGACTAGGTATTGTTAAGTTCCTATGCTACATGCAAAACCTAAAATTCCTGTAGCTGTTAAGACAATACTCGAACTGCCCAGTAAATATTTCCCCTGACTGCTTGGTTGTTTAATAACTTAAGGGCTCTGTGTGGTCTTGCATGTAGGCATTGCAGGGCCTAAACCAATCAGTTTGAATGTGTACCCCGCTTTAGAACTGACCTATCACCCCTGCCCGACCTGTTCCCGCCAATGTATGTACTAATCAAGTCTAAGAATTGTTGTTTGACTTTCCCGCGGTGTATAATGATTTGTTAAAGGAGACTGTGATGTATGTAAAGTTCCCGCCTTCCCCAAAAAGTGTACTTAAGCATTGCACAACCCCTGCTCTGGGCTCTGGGCTGCTGTCATTTTGTGGGTGGGCACGGACCCTAGCATGCTAGATCAATAAATCCCCTCTGCCAATTGCATGAGTGGTCACTTGGTGGTCTCTCCCTCCGACGCTTCGCCGGACCCTTACAATATAATAGTATAGGAAATTTCTAAGAAAGAAAAAATATATAAGAATCCAGTGAATATACAGCAGGGTGAGTGAGGGGATGATCAGATCAAAGCAGTGCTTAACGAATATTTGTGAAGCTGGAACATAAATAACACAACATTCAAATGTGGATCATTTGAATTCACCAAGATAAACACTATCAGTACTGTATGGTTTCTCATTACCATGTTGTGTCTTTTATCAGGTCTGAATAGTGAGGGTAGAGGGAAAGCTCTATCTAATAACAGTGATAGCTAGTACTCAAGTTATGGTTAGCAAAATTATGTTTCAGGTAGAGTTATGCAATGCTCATTTATGAATTGCAGGTAGTATGCTGGTAGATAACAATATAATGTTTTTCTTCTAGTTATAGCTTTAAAAACAAATAGATCCAGTGATGTGAAATGGACATTAAAGGTTTATTGAAGCAGATAAATATAAAAATGTGTTTGTGGTATGTCATTAGAAGGGAAATAGATCATGAGAAGAAAAGAAGGGTTATAGAAACCTAAAGACAAAGGTCACTTTGTAAAAGTTAGATGAATGATTTTAAGGAAAAAAAATGGATCAATAAAATTCAGAAAGATAATTATATATAGAAGTAATAAGGGAAGAATTTTTAAAACATAGTATGCTTATATTATTAAAGCATACCTCTTTGCTTATTCCCTAATGTGTAGACTGCAATCATGAGTATACTTTAAGTCAGAATGATCTAGAGAGGGAAAAATATGTGATAAATTTCAAAATTACACTGGGTTGTTGGACTGGTTTTCAGACAAATTTTGGATAGCATGTACAGCCTTCTCAACGTAATGATATTGAAATGTCAGGCAAACAAGCAACTATGTTAATAACTATAACTTTGGGCCTATTGAGAACTATATATGCAACAATTACTATTCTCAATGCTCTGCATTTTTTCTGTAGAACAAAAGAGATTAAACATTAAAAACTGTGACCAGGTTTACATTCGAGCAAGGGGTCAGATTAATAGAGATTATTTTCAGAAGTTATAGCTTTAAAATTCCACAGTTGTCTAAAAGTTTTAATCTCAAGTTTTCACATAATTTTTAGCTAGAAGATAAATTATGGAATACTTATCCTAAAAATAATTATTGATACCCCTATGGGGAAAAAAATCTAAACAAAAAATGAGAGGTCTTCCCAGTGTTCTCTACAGGAATTTAAAGAAGGAGACATCTGAGTGTTTGGCTCTTATATGGGCCTTAGAAGGAGATGAAAAGATGAGACAAGTTATGTTAGGCAGATGCAACAGGTTAAAAGCCAAAGAAAAGCAATGGCTCCAACATAATTTGGTTAAAAAGAGTATTTAGATTTCCCTTATTTAATCATCTTGATAAAAGTATAAACCATTGGAAAGAGCAGTGATCCATGTCCAGAGTTCCTTATCACAATCAGATGATTGTGAAATTATATATTATAAAATTATATCATTTATACAAATGATCCGAATGAGAACACTGATATAAATGTTCAATTATATTATAAACTATAATTTCATCATATTAAATTGTTGATTTGTCCCGATTCAACAATCACACATACAATGTACCTTTACAACATATGCTATGAGGGAAAATAATATAAGTTCATGTTAACACAGACCAATAAATGCAATTATACGCAGTTTTGTTGACAATAGTGAATAACACATAAAAATTAAAATTTAAAAGGCTTGTCAGTTTTAAATCATTATTTATCTTATCTATGATATTTCACCAATATTTACAAGTTAAAGTATAGTTAGTAGTTGTTAGAGTCTGTAAACAAGTCAGGATGGTGCCTGGCATTTTGGCAGAGAAATGTTAGGGTCTGTAAACAAGTCAGGATGGCGCCTGGCAAAATGCCAGAGGGAGTGGTTTGTGAAGTAACACCAGGGAGCCATTAAGTGTGGAGATTCCTTATTGGTTGACTAATGTATCTAGTCTATGCTAATTAGATAAGCTGTGTGGAATGTATAAATACTGCTCCTGTCCTGCAATAAAGGGCTCCTACTCCTGCTGTATCAACGTACACAAGTTGTTCGTCACCCCCAGTTATTTTGCTGCAGCAGGACTGCGGCAGATGGTGGCCCGATATGGGGAGCCCCGGGACACTCGGGGGTAATTGACGAAAAAAAAGCTGCCCATCCCTAGATAGGATGGGAGCAAATCTGCTCGTCCCTAGATAGGGCGAGAGGAAAAATGGCCATTTTGAGAAAATGGAGAAGATTGATTCAGTATGTTTGTGTCTTGTTTTGTCTTGAAATGTTGTAGTGTCTTTGTGATGAAAACATGGAAGGGGTGAGAAGTAAATTGATAAGGGAAAGAGGCACCCCAGTGGAACCAAGAGTAGTTAGGGCATGTGTTGATGGAAGTCCAGGAACTCTAGTCAGAAAGAAAAAGAAAGTTCAGAAGAAGAAGGATTATCAGCAAAAAAGTTGCAGCAAAAGGCTATCACTAAATACTTTTCGTTAATGGAGGGTGTGTGAATTGGTGCAGCGGCTGCCATGAGCGCGAGCAGGTCATGGTGCAGCAAGGACTTTCCAAGCTGCGGCAACAGGCTCTTCCCTGTCCCCCGCCTGGAGAGCGGGACGCCATTGCGAGGGCCTAAATCCAGACCTGACCCAGAGGCACAGTCTCACAGGCTCTTGCTCCCTGTGCCCAATAGCAGTTTGAGTCCAGGACACTCCCCAGGGCCATCTGGGGCTGCCCGGGACACTACAGCCAGCAGAAGACGCTACTGGCATCCCTGATGTTTGGTCATTTTCAATGCCTAACTAAGCTACAGTGGTTCTCCCACACCTGGAAGCTAAAGGCTTATTTCAAATGTAAAAAACCTTGAGATAATGTACTAAATTGTTCAGAAGGTTGTTTTCTTAGTGCCTGCTAGAATACTACAGGATTTTCTTTAGCCATCCAGAGTTCCTGCCTTCTTCCCAGTGTCTGTGAGGACAAGGATGGAAGAATTTCCAGTGTTGCTGAGAACCAGACGAAACTTCAGATCAAGCTAGCTGCCTGCAGAACTTCCCTGGACTGTGAACTTCCCTGGACTGTGATTTACCTGGACTGTGAGTTATTCTATTGAGACACTGCTTTACCTGCACTGAGACAACAAACTGTAATCTACAACAAATTGTAACTCAGTAACTCGGTATCTTTGCTAATGGTGTCATTGCTGGTATAATTTTTCCAAGGGCTTCTTACATAGAGCCATCAATTGGCTTGGTATTGTGGCATTTTGTATCCTCCCCTTCTGCTTGTAGCAGATTATTTATGGTGTTTGTGTAAAAACCACTATGGTCGTTATTTAAATTAAACAAAAGGGGGAAATGTTAGAGTCTGTAAACAAGTCAGGATGGTGCCTGGCATTTTGCCAGAAAAATGTTAGGGTCTGTAAACAAGTCAGGATGGCGCCTGGCAAAATGCCAGAGGGAGTGGTTTGTGAAGTAACACCAGGGAGCCATTAAGTGTGGAGATTCCTTATTGGTTGACTGATGTATCTAGTTTATGCTAATTAGATAAGCTGTGTGGAATGTATAAATACTGCTCCTGTCCTGCAATAAACAGCTTCCACTCCTGCTGTATCAATCTACACAAGTTGTTTGGCTTCCACTCCTGCTGTATCAATCTACACAAGTTGTTCATCGTCACCCCCCGGTTATATTGCTGCAGCCGTACTCTGGCAGTAGTTAAAACACTAACTGTTTAATAGTTTAATACATATTATTGTATACAATTATCTGGGCCAACCCACTGTAGTTCCATACTTAACTCAGCATCTTGGTGAGCAGAGAACACTGATGATCAGATTTTCTCCCTAAGCACTTGAATCTACATGAAACATATGATTGATTTAAAAGTTATTTTAGAAAGAATATTTTTGATTCATGTACTACATGTTTTCAGGAAATTTATCAAATTACCTTCTTTCCTAAAGTTTGCTATAACCCACTTATCTGACCCTTGCTAAATGTGATATGCAATGAAATATGAAAATTAACCATCTCTCAATACCGTGAAGGATTTATGTCTTCTTACAGGAAAACATCTAACAACAATAAAGAACTCTCAAGGTAATTGAGATCCCAAAACACCATTTCCTAAGGGATTGCCAATTTTTGAATTACAGAAGTGTTTTCTACACACACACACACACACACTTTTATGTGTTCTAACTTTGCTTCCAGGAATTCTGTGTATGTTGCTCTCCTAGTTCATTGCCTAGTACTCGCCCATTCCCAGATACATAGTTTAAGATTTAGAAACAGAGAGAAAGAAAAATATTTTTAAGTTGATGTGAAAACTGAGAATATAAAATGAAAAAAATATAGTCTCTATAAACCAACTAACTTCAAGCTAAATTTTATATACTACAGATACCTTGTTTCCTTTTGTTTTATTCACTAAATAACAATATCCTGTCAAACACACCATGTCTTCTCTTGGAGATATTTCAAAATTGTTATGACTGCATCATCCTTCTTTATAAAGATCTGTCATAATATATTTAATTGGTCTTATTTTTAGCTAATAGTTTGTTTCCAATATTGTCAATTAGAGTGCACCAATGAATATAATCATGCACATGCATTTTTATAATTTTTGTAATAAAAAAGAAATTATATAATATTGGAGGTCATAATGTTAAACCTTTAGTATAAATTCCTAAAATTGGGATTTCTGAGTCAAAAGTAAATTCCATTCACTTTCAGTTAGCAATGTTAAATCATTTTCTACACACCGTATTTCCACTCCAATTAACAGTCTATTATTAGTGTTCTTGTTTCTCAATAAACTTAACATCAGAAGAGGTTTTTATCATTATAAAGTATTGGCAATCTTACAGGTTGGACATGGTAACAGAAAATTATTTTACTTTGCATTTCTCTAATTATATGTATGATTGAATATCATTTCACAAGTCAAACAGCCATTTCCTATATAATTGTGAATTGTTTATATACATCTTTTGCTAATTTTCTCTACCAAGTTTTTATTTTCTTACACCTTTTAAGAGTTATTTATATATCATTAATATCATCTTTGCATCTTTGAAATGTTGCAAATATTTCCTCCTAGTTTGAATGTGATTTGAATCTGTTTATGAGATTGTGTCCATGTGCTTGTACTAAAAAAGAATAACAAAAAAACCCACTTTATTTTAGCTTCATTAAATGTGTTGATCATTTTTATTGTGCTTGTATTTATTTGATTAACAGGTAAAAACCCTTTTCTTATATCAAAGATAAAAAGAAATTCACCATATTAACTGTTTCCTATGTTGAATAGCTTTTTGTTTAATATAATTCCATTAATTTGTTTTTGCTTTTGTATCCTATGCTATTGGTGTCTTGTCCAAAGATCCTTGCCCATTCCAATGACTTAAAGATTTCCCCTATATTTTCTTCTAGTTGTTTTCTAATTTCATGTTTCACATTTAAGTCTTTCTTTCTCTTTGACTTAGTTTTTAGGATTGATAAGAGATGGGAATTTAGCATTATTCCTCAGCATTTGTATATTGAATTTTACCAGCATTGTTTATTGAAAAGGGTATCTTTTCTCCAATGCATGTTCTTAGCATCTTTGTCATAAATCAGTGGCTGTAGGTGTGTGGGTTGCTTTACTCGGCTTTCTATTCTGTTCCACTGGTCTATGCATCTGTTTTTATCCCAATACCATGCTCTTTTGATTACTATAGCTTTGCAGTATATTTTGAAGTCAGGTAATGTAATGTCTCCTGATTTTTTCCTTTTGCTGAAGAGTGTTTGGGTTATTTAGGGTCTTCTGTGGTTTAATGTTAGTTTTAGGATTTTTTTCTAATTCTCATATTTTGATAAAAATTGCATTGGGTCTGTTGATCACATTCGGTAATATGAACATCTTAACTTTTGATTCATCTAATTCAAAAGCATGGAATGTCTTCTTATTTTTTGTCTTTCATCTTTTGATTCTTTCATTAATGTTTGTAGTTTTTATTGTGAGATTATTCTTATATATTTTATATTTTTCTAACTATTGCAAAGGAAAATCCTCTCTTGGTTTTAGAAAATTCACCAATTACCTATAGAAATAGAACTGTATTATATATTGATTTACTATTGGGCAATTTTGCTGAATTCACTTATTAATTCTAGTTGTTTCTTGGTGGAATCTTTAGGAAGATCATGTAACCTGCCAACATAGTCAATTTGTCTTCCTCTTTCTTATTTGGATGCACTTTACTTCTTTTATTGCAGAATTCTCTGGCTCCAACTTTGTGTATTATGTTGAATAAAATTGGGGAAAAAGGCATCTTCATTTTGTTCCAGATCTTAGAAAGCTTTCAGCTTTTCTTCATACACTGTGATGTTAGCTTATGACTTGTTATACACAGCCTTTATTATGTTGGAGTTACTTTCCTTCAAAACCTTATTTGTTCAGAGTTTTCATCATAAAGGGATAATAAATTTCATCAAATGACTCTTCTGTATATATTGAAATAATTATATTTTTTTGTCCTTCAGTATGATTACATAGTTATTAATTTATTATTATTATTTATTAATTCACATGTTGAACAATCCTTGCACCTTTAGGACAAATAAAAGTTGATTATGCTAAATAAGTTTTTAAAATGTATTTTTAGTTGTAGATAGACACAATACCTTTATTTTATTTATTCATTTTTTTATGTGGTGCTGAGTATCAAACCCAGTGCCTCACACATGCTAGGCAAGCATTCTACCACTGAGTCAAAAGCTCAGCCTGATGAATAATTTTTTAATTTAATTGTATTCAGGTTTTTAGTATTTGGTCAATAATTTTGAATCTATATCTATCAAGGACATTAGCATATAGATTTCTCTGTGTGTTCTCTCTCTCTCTCTCTCTCTCTCTCTCTCTCTGTGTGTGTGTGTGTGTGTGTGTATACATTCTTGTCTGGCTTAGGTATTAGAATAATAGTGGCTGCATAGAATAAATTTGTAAGAATTTTTTATCTTTTATTTTTTTGAAAAAAAATTAAGAATAATTAGTATTAATACTTTTTTTCAATGTTTGGTGAAACAGAGCAGCTAACCCATCTGTCTTATCCTTTGCTTTTCTTTAATGGGAGATGGTTGTAAAGCCTATATGTGACAAGGGATTAATATTTAATTATATAAGGAATTTAAAGAACTCAATGTCAAAAAAATGAAAAAAAAAATTAAAATAAAAACTAGCATAGAAACCTGATTTTAAATATGTGAAATTAACCTAAATATATATTCATGAAAAGAAAACAAACAAATGTCCAACAGAAATATAAGAAAATCCTCAACATGACAAGTTATCACGGAATTGCAAATCAAAACCACAATATTACCTTATTATCATCAAAAAGACAAAAGACACCAAGTGTTACTGAAGATGTGGAGAGAACAGAACCTTTGTACATGTTGATGGAAATGTGAATTAGGACCACTTGGAAAACAGTGTACAAGATCCTCTAAAACTAGAAATAGAAATGTCATATGCTCCAGCAATCCCACTGATGGGCACATGTTCAGTGGAAATGAAATCAGTAGGCCAAAGGAACATCTGTACTGCTATGTTTATTGCAGACTATTCGCATTAGCCAACAATGAAAACAACCTAGGTGTTCATCAAATGATGAACAATAAAGATAATGTGGTATAGTCACACACTAGAATACTATTCAATCTTAGGGGCAGGGGAATAAAATCTTGTCATTTGAAAAAGCATGAATAGAATAGGAGATCATTTTGTTAAGTGGAAAAAGCTAGGCATAGAAAGACAAGTACTATGTGATATCACTATTATGGAATCTAAAAACATTTATTACATGAAAACCAGAGTAAAATGATAGTTAACAGAACTGGGAAGAATAAGGAAGAAGGAGGGATGAGGACTGGTTTATCATTGGGAATGAACACATTTAGATAGAAGTAAGAAGTTCTTTGCTATTGCACAGTAGGATGAATACAGATGACAGCAATGCACTGTATATTTCAAAAATCTGAAAGAAAGGTTATTGAATGATTTCATCATAAAGACATGAAAAATATTTGAGGAGATATATGTGTTTACACTTACCTAAATATTTCATAATAAATATAAAAAATAAAAAAAAATCATAATGAACTGTGACATAATAAATTTTGTGACATAATATCTGAATGTGGGGATTATGACATGTTTGGGGAAAGAGAGCAGTAAGAATAAATAATATAAAATTTAGAAAACAATATATTTTCACTTATTCAAAAAAAGACTTCAAAATTCTGCTTAAGAACTTATTTTATGTGTAAATGATATTGACCTTTTAAAAAGTCTAATCATAGACTAGTACCAACATAATGTTAAATTACTTATTGTCTTAGTAAAATTAATGAAGAAATATTTCCATTAAAATGTACATGTGTAACTAATTAAAACAAATTAAAAAATGAAAAAAATGTATAAATAAAATTATTTATTTAGGGGATAAAGGATTTTGTGTTATTATTTAACTGACCAAAATTTTGAGATATTTATTTATTTTGAGATAATAATGAACATTCTGGGCTGGGGTTGTGGCTCAGTGGCAGAGTGCTTGCCCAGCAAGTGTGAGGCACTTGGTTCAATTCTCAGTACCACATATTGATAAATAAAATAAAGGTCCATTGATAACTAAAATATTTTTTAAAAAATATTGAACATTCTGACAGTTTTCTTTTGAATAATAAATAAAAGTCTTTCACTTTTAAGTATTTATTCCTATTCAGAAAGATTAATTTTATGAGTACACAATACATGGCTGTATGCAAACTCAGAATGTAAGTGTATAACTATAAGAATCTATTTTGGAAAAAAGTTAATTCAAATAGTTAACTTAATGGGTAAATTACTGGAAAATTAGAATGACTTTTCTGGGATAGGTGCCATTGAGTTATGACTGAAGTAGCACAGGGAACTGAATGATAACTCTGACTTGAATTGAGGAAACAGGTACTTAAGAAAATTGATATTTTGAGAGGGCTCAGAAAAACTAATATATGAAGTATTTCAGAATAAATGACAGCTATCCATTTAACTTGAACAGTGTTGCTTTACATGTAGATCTGACATATAGGTCAGACAAATAATATCTGAAAACAAAACAGAATTAGTATTTTTCTTACTTCACAGGGATTCACAAATCACTTAAAATTTGCTTTAGGAATATCCCAAGTTAATCAGAGGAAGTTTGGGGAGTTTGAAAATATCAAATAATATGTTTCATTATTAATTTTCAAAACATACAATTGAGATTATCACATTTTCTTTTAATCATGATAAAATTCATTTAGAAATGTAATCTCTTTCATCTAAAAATTAAGTGATTTGTTATTTTAGAGCATATGCATATAAACAGATATATGTGAATGCACATACACAAATACACACATAAAACATTTAAATATACACTTCAAAGGTAAATTGTGCTCAAATGTAAACATGAAGAGTTCTGCTACAATTTTCTTTTAATTTACTTAAATACAATATACATCAGTTAATTGGAAGCATAAAAATAAATATCAATTCTAAATTGATTTTATTGGTCACATATCAAAAGCAACTTGAAATAGAACAAACTTTTATAGTCTTACCTAATTGAAATTCTTAAGGGATGACAGAGACATATAGAAATTGGAAGCTCAACATTTTCATATGTCCATAGAAAGAAAACTTAGAGAAGGGGAAAAATAAGTTAAAAATAAAGGCAGCTTTAATGGAGATTAAAAGGAAAATTGGCATTTCAGGCCAATGTTTTGAGAAAAAAATATTTTTCAAAAGACATAAATTTAAATATCAGAGCAATGAAATTAAAAGAAAAGGAGGAAACTATCTCCTGGAAGCTGCTGATACTACCTCGGCCTCCTTCTTTCATATACTTTGTATAAGGAAGTATAATATTCATTTCTTTAAGAAAGAGACAATCCTGTGTATCAGATTAACAAAGGCTTTTTCACCTGTTTAGTCCATAAGGTATAGATGAAAGGGTTCAAAAGTGGGGCTACTGAGGTATTGAGGACAGCGATTCCCTTGGAAAAAGATATTCTTTGTTTGATCGAAGGTTTAAGATCCATGAAGATGCAGCTGCCATAGGAAAGGGATATCACGATCATGTGAGAAGAACATGTGGAAAAGCCTTTTTCCTCTGACTAGTTGAAGGGATTCTTAGAGTGGTCAGGATGATATAAGTGTAGGATACCATCACTAGGACCAATGTGACTAAGAGTGTCACCAAAACAGAGATGAATCCCATCATCTCTAGGAGCCATATGTCTGTGCAAGAGATCTGCATGAGGGGTGCAGTGTCACAGTAGAAATGATCAACAACGTTGGAGGCACAGAAGTCAATATTCAGACCTAAGATGAGTGGTGGGAAGATGACAAAAATGCCAGCAAGCCAACAACTGAGGACCAGCTGAATGCAGATTTTGCTGTTCATGATGGTCATGAAATGAAGGTGCTTACAGATGGCCACATGACCGGTCATAGGACATAGCTGCCAACACATAAAATTCTGATGTTCCAAATAGGAAGGCAAAAAACACTTGAGTAGCACAACTGGCATAGGAAATAGTCATGTCCCCAGTTGCCACAATAACCAGCAATTTAGTAATACAGGAAATTTCTAAGAGAGAAATTATGAAGGAAAAAGTACATGGGGGTCTTCAGGTCCGTATCTACCAGGGTGTGACGATGGTCAGATTGCCAGTGATGCTCAGCAAGTAGGTAAGAAGCAGGAGAACAAATAACATAACTTTCAATTCCGAGTCATCAATCAAACCTACCAGGATGAACACTGTCAGTCTTGTGTGGTTTCACATTATGGTGCTCTTACTTTCACCAGGTCTGAATGCAAAAACAATCATCATCATCATCCTCATCTCTTCCAAAAAAAAAAAAAAAACAGTGGTAACTAGGGTTGAGATAACGTTAACAAAACAACGTACCAAATAAAGCTATGCAATGCTGCTCATTTATGCTTTAAAAATGATTTTGCCAGCAAGAAGAAGTACTCCTTTTTTTCAGACTATCTAGTCAGAGAACTTATATATTAATTTACAATTCTACTGGAGAATAATCTATATTAGGGTAGTAATTGTTTATCCTGTTTTATGAATAAATTAGAGGAAAATTATAGGAAGTTAAAGGCCAGGTAGGGTGGTGCACTCCTTTAATCCCAGCAGTTTGGGAGGCTGAGACAGAAGGATCACGAGTCCAAAGCCAGTCTCAGCAAAGGTGAGGTGCTAAGCAATTCAACGAGACCCTGTCTCTAAATCAAATACAAAATAGGGGATGTGGCTCAGTGGTTGAGTGCCCCTGAGTTCAATCCCCAGTATTCCCGCCCCCAAAACAAAAAGGAAGTTAAAGACTAAAAAGTATTTTTTCTTTCTTGATAATACACAAGTTTTGGTATGTCATTTCACTAGTCCTTTGAAGTTTAATTGAATAAAATTCATCACTTTGTGTTTTCTAATTTGAAGCTAGATATTTATTTTATTTGTCAAATCTGTAACAAAGAACAAAATTAATACACAAAAAATTCCTTGGTGACCCAGTTTTAAAAACCACTAATGAATCATTGTGTAAAAAACTTGAGGAAAAACAATCAAACCTATCATAGTAACAATGGGATCATGGCCTTTAGAGACAAGAAAAAGCATTCAGATCATTAAGAAACTCATAGGATAACTTTAATAATCTCATTAAAAGCAAAACCTATTTCAGTTTCTTTTAATTAATTCTTAATATGGAAGGTAACTAAAAATCTGTTTCTTTTTCGGCTTTATCAATTTTTTATACAAAAAATAAATTATACATAAAGATTTAAGAATATTAGTCAGCTTTATTTTTTAAGAATGTTATTCTTATTACACATACCATAAAAATTCTTCAGTCAAAATAAATAATTTCATCAAATATGATGAAATATGTGAGCATTCTAAAAGCAGAAATGTCAATTACATTTTTTCACTAACATATTTTATTATTTAAAATTATGTTAAAATTTAATACCCTAGAACTTCTGTGGCTTCAAATGCACTGAAAGATCCTCACAACTTGAAATTCATTTTTTTTTTATAAAATTAACTTTATAATTCCTCCAGGAATAGAAATATAATAGAATTTACTGCATGGAAATATTATTGAGTTAAGCAAATTTATGTTATAATATAAATAAGTATAAGAATATATGAAGCTCACATAAAATATATATTTTTTTCATGATTATTATCAATTTTCCAAACCATAATTGTATGCAGTTATGGCATACAATATTTTTTGATATATGTGTACAATGTGAAATGATCCTATTACACTAATTAGCAGATCCATCACCTCTCATGTTTTTGTGCTTAGAAACTTGAACTTATTTTATCTGTTTGTAATATTTGATATATTATTAAGCATAGTCACCCTCATGTACAACATATCTCAAAAACATCTTTCTCCTGTCTAACTGAAACTCTGTTTTTTGACCAACAATAGAAGAAAGTATATTTGTTATGTCAGGCTGAGAAAAAGTGTGCAGAGAAATGATGAAAAGTTATGGCTGAAGGATATAAACTTCCTTTTGGGGTGATAAAAATGTCCCAAAGTTAGATTATGATGAGGTATGCACAACTTTGTAAATATACCAAAAAATAATTTATTTTGTATTTTAATTGTAGAATTCATAATTTAAACTTCAACTGTATTGTATACAAATCACACATTAATAACGGTGTATTTATTATTTTTACTATGTATATTTAAAGTGTACATTACAGTATTTTGATGTACTAATAATGCTGTGCTTTAAAAATGAATTAAGTGCTTGAATAGAAAAATAATTTAACATATAAGCCAGTCAATAAATGGGCCAAGGAACTGAATAGACACTTCTCAGAAGGTGATATACAATCAATAAACAAATATATAAAAAAATGTTCAACATCTCTAGCTATTAGAGAAATGCAAATCAAAACTATTCTCAGATTCTATCTCACTCCAGTCAGAACGGCAGATATTAAGAATACAAATAATAATAAGGAGTTGGCAAGGATGTGGGAAAAAAAGGCACACTCATACATTGCTGATGGGAATGCAAAATGGTGCCGCCAATATGGAAAGCAGTATGAAGATTCCTTGGAAAAGTGCGAATGGAACCACCATTTGACCCAGCTATCCCACTTCTTGGTCTATACACAAAGGACATTGAAACAGCATACTACAGGGACACAGCTATATCAATGTTTATTGCAGCACAATTCACACTAGCTAAACTGTGGAACCACCCTAGATGCCCATCAGTAGATGAATGGATAAAGAAATTGTGGTATATATACACAATGAATATTACTCAACATTAAAAGATAAAAAAATTATAGCATTTGAGGTAAATGGATGGAGTTGGAAAATATAATGCTAAGTGAAGTTAGCCAATCCCACAAAACCAAATACCAAATATTTTCTCTGATGTAATAAGGCTGATTCATAGTAGGGTTGGGAGGGGAAACATATGAAGATTAAACAAACTCTAGATAGGGCAAAGGGGAGGGTGGGGAATAGGAGGGACAAGGGGTGTTAAAAAAGATGGAGGAATGAGATGGACATCATTTCCCTAAGTACATGTATAAAAATACAAATGGTGGGAGTATACTTGTATACAGTCAGAGATATGCAAAAATCTGTTCTATATGTGTAATATGAATTTTAATGCATTCTACTGTCATATAACAAATTAGAATAAAAAATAAAATTAAAAAAAAGAAGTAGGGTGAGTTGGGCAAAATATCACATCTGGTAGAGTGATGACAGAATATAAATTTAGATACTATTACCTCAAGGTTAACTTTTCAAACAGTGAATACTTTTGAAAATCTTCAGGATCATTGATCTTTTACTAGAGAACATCCAACCAATGGGGTAGAATCTGGATGCATCTGTTAGGAAAATAAAATTTTGATATTCAACCACTCTATGCAATGTAGGTCAAAGTGTACAAACTTGCAGTTATGCAAAATTAATAAATCTAGAGACATTTATATCAGCAGCACTATAATTAATAATATTGTATTTTATACTGAAAAATTTATGAGATATCCAGTGCTTTTACTATACACAAAAAGGAAACTTTTTGAAATGAAGGGTATATTAATTTTCTAATTGTAATAATGTTTACAGTGTACATCATGATGTATACTTTAAATACATACAATAAAATCAATAACAAGATACATAAAGTAATACATGTATGTGTGTGTGAAAAATTTGAATATATATTCATTGAAAGCAGCAGCAAAATGAAATGTAGGAAGCATATTTATGTTATAATCAACATAGCATGAATTTATCTTTGGTTTCAACATTTTGATACATTTAATTCCTCTTGTTGAAAAGATGTTTTTTCCCTTTTATTTTATGTTATAACAATTTAAATACTTCTGATGTTGTTTTTATAGTTGATAAAGGTGTGCTTTTAAGATATTTGAAAGTATTCATATTCAAGGACAGAAAAAATACTGACAAAGTTTCTGCTTTCAATACTGACAATCTACTAAAACATGCAGAGACATGAAGAGAAAATGCTATAGTAATATACAGGACATATCTACATGGTGATCTTTCAAGTTTGGGGCATGTAGGTTTGGACAGGAAAAAATTCTCAGCAGAAGTGAATTTTATTTTGAGAATGAAGGCATAAGAATAATGAAAAAAAATTTTGACAGGTAAACATTATATGGAAAAGATGAGTCATAAAAAGAGAAGGAAAGCTTAAATTCAAATGCCATTGGAATGGGGGAATTAGTTTCAGATGATGACCCATATGAGCTTTTTGAAGGGGAAATGTAGTAAACAATTTTTACTCTTATTTGTATAGCTGTTTATATCCTAAAAATGCAGTACTATTATTTATAGCTTTCCATATTCCTTTTAGAAAATTATCTAAATTTTAAAGATCCCATATACTGGGCTGCTTTTATTTCCTTGATTTCTTCACTTTAATTTTTTCTGTGTGTGTTTGCTTGTTTTAGTAACATTTTGTGTAGAAGTTTTAATATAACTATCTACATCTGGCAAATTTTTTGCAGGACAAAAATATTTAAATTTCTCAAAATAGCCATTTTTTACCTTATTTTTTTATCTCCATGTTTTTTGAGAAAAACCTATCACATTTTAAATTTTGGCTTTATAAATTTGATATAATTTAAAAATCTCACAATTTTTAAGTTTTAGTATTTTAGAGGTTTTTCTCAAATTGAAAGATTTATAATTCCCTTTCATGACAAAAACACTAATTTTGGTGTAAACTAAGCCTTTTGTTTTTATTATTTAAATTTATTTTTAAACTTACACATAAAAACATAAAAAGTATACATGTTTATGGGGTACAACATAATTTTTCAATACATGTATACATTGTGTAATATTCTAACCAGGGTAAAAACAAACTATCTTCTCAAACATCACTTCTTTATGATTAAAACATTCATAATCCTTTCTTCTAGCTTTTTGAAATATATGACACATTATTTTTATCTGAAGTCACTCTTCAGGGCAGCAGCACGGCAGAACTTCTTACTCCTATCTGTAACTTACTACTCACCAATTAACTTTTCCCCTTTTTGCTTTCTCCAGCTTTGTAACCACCACTCTACAATCAACTTCAACTGTGTTTTATATTTCACATTTAAGTGAGTTTCTTTTCTGTCTGTGCCTGGTGTATTTCTGTCTCTCTCATCTATTTTTGGATGGAAGATTGAATCTAGAAACACTTAACCACTGAGTCACATCTCCAGATTTTTTTTTTTTTTTTTTTTGGAGACATGGTCTCACTAAGTTCCTTAGGGTCTCACTAAGTGCAGAGACAGATCTCAAACTTGTGATCTTCCTGCATGGCCCTCCTGAGTCACTGGGACTACAGGCATGCAACACTGCACCAGCTTATTTCTCTTAATATAGTGATTTCCACTTCCATCTATGTCCTTGGAAAATGACAGAATTTCATCTTATTTATGGTTGAGAAGTATTCCAATGTGTATATATACCACATTTTCTTTATGCATTCTTTAATTGATGATCACTTAGCTTGTTTGTTCTGTTTCTTTTTTTACCTCCGAGAGTGCATTGGAGGAGTTTTTTTTGTTTTTTGTTTTTCTGACATTGTTTTGTCATTCTTTTTCAGAACCTAAAACCCTATCTACCCTAAAGAAAGTACCCAACACATATTTATTAGGTGAATTAATGAATGAATCATTTGAAAGTTTAAGATTGGAAGAAACAATAGTGAAAATAATTTGTTCTGTTATCCCTGAACATGTAAAAATTGATTAGAAGTTTATCTTATTTTGTTGTATTTTCTCTTTTGGTATTCTTAATTTGAAACTGAAGCAAAGATTTAAAATTTTAAAAACTATTAACATGCTTATTATGGAATGATGTGATTTTAAAAGAGGCTGTGGAGAAGATGCCACTGGATGAGAACAAGCAAGCGAAAGCATTGAAAAAGTTAACTTGTCAGGGGAGTTTGGGAAATTCACCAAATACTAACTTTATGTTCCTTTATTTCTTGGAAAATATTACAATTCTTTTGACTGAGTCCTTGAAGGCCTGTTTTACTTGTTTGTTCCTTAGTGTGTAAATGAAGGGGTTCAGCATGGGAGCGATGGAAGTAGTGAGGACAGTCACCCTCTTATTAATGGCCACTGAGTCCTTTGCTGAAGGTTTAATGTAGATGAAGATGCAGCTGCCATAGGTGAGGGAAACCACAATCATGTGGGAAGAACAGGTAGAAAAGGCTTTTTTCTTTTGCTTGGCAGAAGGGAATCTTAAAATTGTCTTGATGATGTAAATGTAGGACAGAACTATGCACATGAGTGTCATAATGAAGGTCAGTACAGCACAAATGATAATGGTCTGTTCCATAAACCAAGTATTTGAGCAAGAGATTTTCAGGAGGGGAGATGCATCACAAACAAAATGATCAATGATATTAGAATCACAAAACTCCAAATTTAGGCCGAGGCTGAGTGGGGGGATTAAAATAAACAGACCAGCTACCCAACAACAAAACAGAATTCTCTTGCAGACTCTGCTACTCATGATAGTCACATAATGCAGGGGCTTGCAGATGGCCACATAGCGATCATAGGACATGGCAGCCAGGAGAAAAAATTCAGTTACACCAAAGAGGTCAGTAAAAAATACTTGGCTGACACAGGCATTGTAGGTAATCATCTTGTCACCTGTTGCTATGTTATATAAGTATCTGGGAATACATGCAGATGTGAATGAGATCTCCAAGAAAGCAAAATTTTGTAGGAAATAGTACATGGCTGTTTTAAGGTGAGAATCCACTAAGATAAGGGAGATGATAGTCAGATTCCCAGTTATGCTTAGCACGTAGGTGAGAAACAGAAAGATAAAAATCAGAACCTGCAGTTGTGGGTCATCTGTCAGTCCCAGTAGAATGAAAACTGTTACAGTATTGTTCCTCATTGTTGATTTCTGGCTTCTATTAAATCTGCATGTAACAGAGAAACTTTGTTATGGATTATTTATTAGTTTTAACTGTACTGTTCAGGTTTTTCTTATTCACAAATACATTTACTAATTATTACATTTTAACATTTATTACATTACATTAAGGGTATGCTCTGTAAAGGTTACTTTGGACTCCTATGGTTCTGTCATTTCACTGGGAGAAAAGATATCCTTTGACTCTTAACAATTCTGTTTAATGCATTTGCTTGAAATGTTCCTTTTGAAGTGCTAGTATATGCCAGGAAACTTGGGATTACTTATGTACCTTGTAGTCACTTGAGGTCTCCATTCTAGTTTAATGATTTATTCTGGCTTTATGGTTAAACATTTTCGTTTTCTATTTTTGCTTATTGCACACTTGTAGTTTTCTCCAGAAAACCTCCTAACTGTACATGTATAGATGTGCACATCACTCACATGTGCATGTATGCACACACAGAGACACATCCCAGATCCCCTCCTGACACTGACTCCTTCTGAGGTTTCTCTGTCCCTAAGTAATAATTTACTTACTATTCATGGTGGTACATAATACACAATTCTTTAGTGCACAATACACTTACGTGTACTTTTGTGAAATACCCTGATGAATAAACTTCAAAGATAATACTGATGACATGCTTCCCTGACCATTTAACTTGTTGCTGTTTTCTTTTTATCCTATCAAGCACATCCTATTTTATTTTTTGGCTTATGGAGACCAATCTTAACCTAGAAAAAAAAAACATGGAAAAAAGAACATGGAAAATTATCTGACTTAAAAATAGAAGTTATGAGATCAGAATAAGCAACATTAATCAAATTTGGAGGGGCAGTTGCATATTCAGTTAGAATTAATGTCTCTTCTGCTAGTTATGAGGTAATGAGGGCCTCTGCTTGAAAATTTTGGGTTATTTCATTGAAAAAATATATCAAAGTCAATTAATATTTTCTTTATCACTCTACACTTTTCACCATACTCAAATATCATCTGTATTTTCATCAAGTCTTATGTTTTGAATATCACATTTTAGAGACTCTTTCTTATTGTCAGTTGCAACCTGACACAATAGACTACATGCTTTGAACACATTCCATGTGATAGTTTTTTGGTAAATACTTCTCACAGAACAAGAGTTTTCTGTCCTCAAGTCACCTGAGTAATTACTATTTATTCATTGGTTTAAACTTCAGTTTCAAGCTCTCTGGAAAATTCTCTGCAAGTCTGATGAGCGTACTCACTGTGTTCTCAGAGAAAACAGTATTGCCACTATGTAGACACTTAAGAAAGAATACTAACTTGGTGGGGGAGGATCAGGCTGCATGTGTCTTTTATATCATCACAGTCCTCACAATTTACACCACATTTTCAATCCTCTAACAAATGATCCTAAATGAATTCATCTATTGTGTGTTTTTCAATTAGATGCCTTAAAAGCTATTTTCCTTCCTATCTGGACTTTTAATTAAAAGAGTTTTGACATTAACTTTGCTTACTTAAATTGTCTGCGACTTTGAACTACTGTTAAATTTCTTATTTACTTTTGATTTTAAGAGATCAACTTTTCTGCTTTTGTTTATTACCTTCACAGCTCATAATAGAGAAACTGCCTTTATTTGCCAGATATTCCTACCTCCAGTTGCCCCTCTGATCTCTCAGGTAACAGTGATCACTGAGTAAACTTAATCAGCCCTATCACCATTGGATATTGCTCATCCTGTAAATGAGACTGTTTTTGTTTATTCTGTTTTCAAAGTGTAAATTTGAAATGAGGACAGAGATCTCTAAAGAGGTGATGTAATGTCTGCAGTTTGTCATTCTTTTGGGGGGATGGGGTTTTTATATGTACACATACCTTAGTTTTTCATGTGTGGTTGATAATATAAGTAATATACTTCTGGAAGACAATCAAATTTTGACATTTAAATATCAAATTTAAATGCATTAGCATCTCCCAACAGTGGCATTTTACAAATCCAAGGAAACCAGATTTTATAAATAAAAAAGTATGCTTTACTAAATATAAAAGTTATCACTCACATTTTTTCTTTTTAAGAGATAGATAAATTCTCTCCCAGCAATAATAAAATTTAAATTTCATGAAAGTAAATATAATTAAATTAAAATGAGAAACTATTACACTTACTATTTTAACTGTCATAGTTTATATTGGTCGTTGAAATATACAAAATCTTAGAATTTCTAAACAGGAAAAGGGAATTCAGATGATTTTCATAAGAAATTCTTGTCACATTTGCTTATGAATCCACTGTGAAATTCATGCCAACTCTAAGTTGCACAAATATCTCAGAGGTATCTATCTTCAACCAGTTCCATAGACTTGCAATGTTTTATACCTTTAAAATAAAAGAAATAAAGAAAACATCTTAATATGAAGACAGTGGAATATTAGGAATCTGCACCTTAGGATACTTGCTATTCTGACTTCTCAGGACAATGGGCACATTTGCTGTATCTAGCTTAACATTTGCTCTGTTTGAAAAAAAAAAATGCAACTAAATGAAAAACAGGGTCCCTGGTGACCTACAAATTGGTTACTAATGAATCTTCAGAGTAACCAAATTTAAGGTTAAAAGAAGTATGCTAACTTTGGCTTCTTTGTAAAAGTGTCCTTAGAGACAGGAAAGTTGCAGCTGTGGATAAAAGCCAGAAGAATAACAGAAGAATCTGATTATGAAATAAAACACAACTTTAGCTTCTTTTAAAAAATTTTCACTTTACATAAGCTGAGGAAGGATCATAAGAAACCACATTTCTCATTAAAAGTTTTTTACATAAATTAAAAATTATAGTTGAGAAACATCAATTAGGCAGGGAAAATATATAAAATTATATAACCCATGCTATTTATAATTCTAGTTTTTCTACAAATATATCAATATATTTATAAGTGCGATTTTAAAATAAACATTAACAACTTAATTTGTATAATTTGATAACATAGTGCCAAATGTTCTTAAACTTTTAAATGTACTCCAAATTAATATATATGTAATATTATATGGATTATTTATTGCAGTTAATTATTTTATTTTAAAAAATTATTTTAGTTGACATATAATTGTATATATTGTGGACTATAGTGTGATATTTTGATACATGTACATAATGTATAATGATCACATTAGAGTAATCAGCATGTCCATCATCTCAGACATTAATAATCTCTTTATCTTCATGACATTTGAAATCTTTTCTTCTAGTTATTTTGTATATACAATAACTTATTGTCAACTATAGTCACCCTACTGTGCTTCAGAACACTAGAACTTGTTCTCCTTTCTAACTATATTTTGGACTTCAATCACCAACCTCTCTCTACTCTTCTTTTACCCTACTACTCCTAGCCCTCAATTACCACTATTCTATTCATGGTTTCTATGAAACTATTATTATTATTATTATTATTATTATTATTATTATTACATTCTATATATGAGTGAGATCATGCAGCATTTGTCTTTCTGTTCCTGGTTTTCAATATTTTCATGGCTGAGTTAGTATTCAATTATGTAAACGTGTGTATGTGGGTGTGAATGTGCGAACACTTTCTTTATCCTTGTATCTGCTCATGGAAACCTGGGGTGATTCCATTTCTTGGCTATTGTGAACAATGCTGCAGTAGACACAGGAGTGCAGATATTTCTTCCACATACTTATTTCCTTCCCCAAAGGAAATAATCTAGCAGTGGGATTCCTGGATCATGTGATAGTTCTAGTTTTCTGAGGAACTTCCATTGGTTTCCATAATGGATATAGTAACATTTCCTTCAACAGTGTATGAGAGTTTTTTTTTTTTTTTTTTCTCTGCATCCTCACCAGTTTTTGTCATTTTTTGCCTTTAGGTTAATAGCCATTCTATTTGGGATGCAATGGGATCTCATTGGGGTTTTATTTCATTTCCCTGTTGATTATTGAGGTTGACTACATTTTCATAAACTTATTAGCCATTTGTAGGTCTTCTTTCTGAGACATCTCTATTCAGACCATTTGCTCACTTTAAAATTGGATTTTTACTATTCAATAGTTGTGTTCCTTGTATATTTTTGTTGTTAATCCCATGTTGAATGAATAGTTTGAAAATTTTTTTCCCATTCTGCAGGTTTACTTAGTTCTGTTGATTGATTGTTTGCAGTACAGAAGATTTTTTGTTTGATATAATCCCATTTGTTTATTTTTCTTCTATTTCCTGTTATTTTTGTATTATCCAAAAGACTTTGCCTAAATCAATATCCTAAAGTATTTCTAGTCCTCTAGTAGTCTTCTAATAGTTTCAAAATTTGGGGTCTGACAATTAACTCTTAAATCCATTTTGAGTTTATATTTGTATATAGCTGGAGAAATAGGATCTAGTTTTATTGTTCTGCATGTGGATAATGTTTTTCCTACCACTACTTGTTGAAAAGATTGTCCTTTACCGATTGTGTAGTCTTGGAAATTTTGATGAAAAATAGTTGGCTATGTATGTGTAGATTTGTTTCTATGCTCTCTATTCTGTTGCATTGGTCTGTGCAACAGAGTGGTACTATAATTATAGAACCAGACTATTTATTTTTGGTCACTATAGCTTTGTATTATGTTTTGAAATTGGTTGTGGGCTCCAGTTTTGCTCCTTTTGCTCAAGATTGCTTTGCCTATTTGGTACCTTTTCTGCTTCCATATAAATTTTAGGATATTTTCCCCTAGTTATGTGAAGAATATCTTTGGTATTTTTTCCTTTATGGGGACTGCACTGAATCTGTAAATTATTTGGATAGCACTGCATTTTAACAATATTCATTCTTCAAATCCATAAACATAAAATATTCTTCCAGTTTGGGGTCCTTCTCATTTTATTTCATTCTTGTTTTATGGTTTTAATTATAGAGATATTTTTCTTCCATTGTTAAGTTTATTCCTTCTACTTTTTTTAAAGAGAGAGAGAAAGAGAGAGAGAGAGAGAGAGAGAGAGAGAAAATTTTTAATATTTATTTTTTAGTTTTAGGTGGACACAACATCTTTATTTTATTTTTATGTGGTGCTGAGGATTGAACCCAGCACCCCGTGCATGCCAGGTGAGCATGCTACTGCTTGAGCCACATCCCCAGCCCAACTACTTTATATTTTTAATAATTATTGTGAATAGGATGGTTTGATTCCTTTTTCAGCTAAGTTGTTAGATTTTTAGATATGCTAATTTTTGTATGTTAATTTTTTATCCTGAAAATTTACTAAATTTGTTTATCAGCCTAAATACATTTTTTAGTAAAGTATTTTGGTTTTCTCTATATAAGATCATATCATCTGCCAACAGGGACAATCTAATTTTCTCCTTCCTAATTTGGATGTCCTTTATTTTTCTTGCCTAATTGCTCTAAGACTTCATTACTGTGTGAAATAAGAGTGTTGAAAGTGGGGGTCAGCGCAGGATTCCCAGCTGCTTGCCCACGCAGGATCCAGACACCAGTCCCTCGCAAGATACCTGGCTGCTCCCCACACACAGAATCTCCAGCCACAACTCCCAAATGGACCCCTATTTGCCAACGTGGGGCACGCCCAGTCACCTCCATCTTGGGATATTGCAACCACTGCCATAGTCCCTTATACATGGTAGCCTGCACCTGGGGACACAGGACAGAGTCTGGAGCCACCAGCCACAACACTGCATGCCACAAAGCTGCATCTCTGAACATGCTGCTTAACTTACCATTTCTGTATAATGTGAAAATACCATAAATCTCTTAATAGCAACTATTTGGTTTAAAACTGTATATTGCTTGTATTGGGATCTGTTAAAATTGTTCTCCCCCTTAAAGGAGAGGTATTGTAACCCTGCAGGGACACAATAAGCCCATAGGGTAAAAACTCTACCAGCTTGGATCTGCAGTGCTAGAAAGGAAGATACATGAATATGAAAAAACAAGGGAATAAAGTGCCCCAAACAAAATAAGACACCACATTATTACAATCCATGGCCAACACAGCAGAAGAAATGTCAGAGAAGGAGTTCAGGATGTACATAAATAAAATATTCTGTGAATTAAACGATGATATAAGAGCAAATACAGGCAGCAAAAGGTCATTTCTTTAAAGAGCTAGATAAGCAAATACAGGAAACAAGATTACTTCAATAAGGAGATAGAAGTTCTGAAAAAAAAAAAAAAAACACAGAAATTCTTTGTGGGAAGCCATCCTGACATGTGACTGGGCGACTCCTGGTTAGGGTCTGAGGCATTCTGGCTGTGTCGGAACTTTCCCGGCCCTTTCCTGATGAGAGAACCCGTCCATGTGGGGGTGTGACTGACCACTGACCCCGGGGGCCCAATCACTGACCCTGACCTTGGAGTGCAGTCCCCCCTCAACCTTCATTGGATGGAATTATCCCATGAATTTCTGGTTCCCCAATAAAAGGCTACTCCCTGGCGTGTTCACTCTCTCTCTCTCCTGCTAACCCTGAGTAATCCTTGCTGCCCTGCTGGGCGGTTAGAGGTTGGAGCCAGAGAGGGGAGCCGTCTCGGACCTGGCAATAGAAATAAGGTAACTGAGTCTGTGTGTTTTATTTCGATCTCTTCTAGCTAACTTTTATGCCAAGAACCTCATTAATGAAACCATTGCGCAGGCCGCATGGTGGAGTTCTTGAAATGAAGGGAACAATAAACCAAACTGAAAACTCAGTAGAAAGCATCACCAACAGATTAGACCACTTGGAAGACAGAACCTCAGACAATAAAGACAAAATATATAATTTTGAAAATAAAGTTCCATAGTAAAGATGGTAAGAAACCATGAGCAGAACATTCAAGAATTATGGGATAACATAAAGAAACCAAATTTACTAATTATCGGGATAGAGGAAGGCATAGAGTCCCAAATGAATGAAACTATATGGATGAGCATTATGTTAAGTGAAAAAAGCCAGACACAGAAAAACCATTACTACATGTTTTAACACATGGAAGCCAAAAATTGTCAACCTGAATGTAGAATAGTGATTAGGGAAAATTAGAAGGGTGGATGGAAGGGCAGATAAAAGGAGGTTGGATGATTAGTGCATACTCTATACATCATTAAAATATTACACAAAACCTCTTTAATTTGTACAATTAATATGTTAATAAAAATAAAAATATATATTTTTTAATTTAATAACTATAAATACAAATCTAGAAATTGGTCTTTTCATCTGACCCTTTAATATTTCATAATAGTTCCTTATTTATATACTTTTTAGTAACATTTAATGTACCAAACTCTTTTTAGATATAAATATTTTGTTGCAGTATATAAATAAACAAAAACAGAAAAATAGTAAATAAAATGCTTGGCACAAGTTATATTGATTTAGTGTAGCCCAGGTTTACATGCACTCAATCACTGTATTTAAAAGGACATGGTATTTATATAAAGCTTTCAAATCAGATCATGAATTCACCTTGTCAATGTGTGTATATATTCTTTTTTTCTTCAGTGCTGGGTGTCAAATCCAGGGCCTGTGCCTGATGGCATGTACTCTACCACTGGTCTTCATCCTTATCCCTATATACACCCTTTTAATTTCTGTGCAGTCTATAGTTTTCTACACTTTTTCCTGTGTTTAATTATGATGGCTGTTACTTGCTGAAATAAACAAACATGGCTTTTTTATTTACTAGTCAACAATAACTACTTTTTTGCCTACTCATTAATTTCATTCATCTTGCCAAAGCCAAGAGTGTCTTGATTTCTCCCAAAAGAACTTCAACCTGATTGCGCATATCTGAATAATGACCATTTTCTTTAGGCTCTACATTGTTAAGATGCTTGATATGTTCAATTTCATGCTTCTACTCCACTTCTATTATTTTGATCTTATACTCAGAAGGAAACATTAATTCTCTAACTGGACTTAATGTCTCCTGTTCTGATTATTTTAATCCATTTTTCCTCCTGCATCCAGATTACGTTCTAACATACCATCTCAATTTCTATAGAAGTAACTATATACTCCACTGCTAATTTTTAGAGCCATCATTTGTAAGGAAAGTAAAAAGAGACAGAAACAAGGTACAGAGGCAAAGCGAAAAGCATAATCTGCTTGCCTGAGCTGCTGCCTTTATTTACATAAATAGGTTACTTTAGGTCATTGGCATCATTAGTACATATTGTTCATTGTATTACTAGGCAGGTTACAGACTTAGCAACATTATGCAGCTTATTCTACAGTTACAAACTAAGTTGCAATGTGCAAAGATTTGTGTAGCTCTCTTGAAAGTTTATTGTATAAAGTTACTGTTATGTGGTCAGGTTTAGGCTCAGTGAAACATTGTGATTGTCTAACAAGAGAGTTCCTTTATTCCCAGGAGCTGAGTGTTTGAGATCAAGGTCAAGGCTGATAAGACCCTACCACAGAGCCTCCATTTGAAAGACATTACCATAGCAGGTAGGCATTGCACATGTACTAGTTATCTTACTAATTGCTGGGAGAAACTGCAGAATATTCCAAGTGTGGAAAACAAGGTGTCCATTACCCCCCAGAAGTTTGCTCACCATAGGAATGCTGCCTAGTATATTTCCACAGCCAGAATCCTTACAATCATCCCTATTTCAGAGCTGTTTTGTATTGCTTATTTAATAATCTGTCTCCTTAAACTGTGATATTTTTGAGATCAGACCCTATGTTATACAATATGATGTATATCTTAATCTATTTCCTGGAATACATTTCTCAGGATATGAATGATCATAACATAGATACTGACAAACACCAGGATATATTCTTTAACTTGAGAAAAGTCCTTTACTCCTGTGGTCCACACAGAAGTTACTATACTCATACTGAAGATAGTTCCTACAATAGAAGAAGAGGTGCTATGTTTCCCTGACACTTCAGTACAATTTTTGAGCTTTAAGACATCATTACTCAGACAAGGCATTTCATCAGCTCAACTGGTCACAGAGCTTTTGATTTAAATTATTTCTAATATGGACCATGTGAAAAAAATAATAAATTTAAGATAATGAGCTATTTAAAAATTTGCAGATATTAGCTAATAGCTTTTCCACAGTATTGTATTTATTTATTCTCATAATTTTGTGGGAATACTTTTTCTATATGAACATTTTACTGTCCATATATTTTCCCAATTCATAAATGGGCTTAAAGTCTTCTTAATTTGTGCCTGTGGTTAATAATCTCAAAAAAGAAATGACATTCAAGAAATGAAATTAATTTCTCTACCCTTAAAAACTAAATCAACACACACACATACACACATCCTAATATTAATATTTATGTTACTTTATCCAAAAGTGACAGAAAATATTTTATTTAACCAAATTTATAAAAGAAAAATTGACTTAAGAAATATGAAAACTACTTATGGTTTAGTCTGTCACTCAGGCGTTAGTTTCATTTTATCCACAGACTCATTAGTGCAATTTACAACTAAGTAAAATTTATTAGTGGTAATGTGGATATAATCTAGTTGTGTTTTCTTATTGAACTGGCACTCAAGGGGAGCAGTAGAAATATGCATATGCCAGGTTACCTCAAATTTTATATCCTGATGTCTAATAACCTGATATTCCCAATATCAGGTTAAATGTTAAAAGGAAACTATTTCTGCAAATCAGTGTGGCTTAAGAGAAGGAAAGAGTAATGAATTGGCTGGGGAGAACAATAATTTCTCTTTGATTTTTAATACCAAAGGGTTCGATCTCAACAAAATTGAAATAGGATGAGTCCTTTAAGAGTATCACCACAGGCATGATGGAGAATTTTTATATGGTCATCCTGTATCAGGAAGGATTAACTAAGTGTAAAACAACAAGTGTCCTTGGTGTCCCTGCCTCAGTGTCACTAATGAAAGTAAAATGGAATTTATGTTATTGACAAAAGCTAACTAATGATAACTAGGAATTAAGATAGTGTCCTTGGAGAATAAAAATGCATTATAGTACCAAGGTCAAGATGCATCATCAGTGTATTATATATTTGCCAAAAAATAACGATCTAAATAATATTTTGGTTTTTTGTGTTTATTTTATTCACATTTTGTTGATTGCTAATAACACAGAAATTTCTTCAATATGTACTGGTAATTTATTCTTAACTAATACAATACTACTGCCCACTAGTTGTTTTTGATTAAAAGTATTTGCTGAATTCTTATCATTCCCAGGATATTTCCACATCCTCAATATCTAGCTGTTATGAAGTCTTTGCAAATCTTACATATTAGAAATATTATTTCATGATTTAATATTTGTACTAATGATAGTATTAATATTTAGAAGAATTTGTTAGATAATAGCTAACAGCTTTTAAAAAGTATTATAAAGTATATTCTTGATTTTGACTGATGATTTCTAAATTTAGTACCATTATTTGAGCTTTTCTTTTAACCCTGATCTTAACATATATGTTACTTATATTTTCTTCCAATAATTTTATTATTTGCTTTGTTTATATTTACATCTGCATTTTATCTGAATTATATTTTGGTGTAAGGTAAAAGGATATATAATTTTCCCCCAAGTGATTAGTCATTTTATGACTTAATAAAGAATCAACTATTGTGTTAATTTTTTTCTCATCTTTCAATTTTTTTTAGAACTTACCCTATTTCTTCATTTGGAAAGGAAGAAAATGAGTCATCTTCAGTCTATAATTTTCCTATCTTTCCTTGCTTCACTTTCACTCCATATTTTTATCATCTTATTAATAGATCCACTGGATGGGAAAAGAGAAAGGATTCCTGACACATAACGTTGAATTACTACCTGTCCAATATTAAGCAATAGGGACAAGAATGAAAAGTTAATTTGCCAGTGGAACTGGATTGCTTTATAGAGGAGGGAGGTGTCATCAAAGAAGTATGATAAAACAACAAAAGAGAGAATGGGGCTCATGATAAAAGCAAGAGATGATTGAATAATTTTAATCCACATGCTCTGTTGAATGAAAAGGGTAATAAGTAGAAGACTGTTAACAGAAGTGGAAATTAGATGAGTCTAGAATTGGACTTTCTAAAAATATCAAATAGGTGAAAATGATTAATTTATTAAAAATTCCAATTCATTCATACATTAAGAAGAGTAATAAAAACTGTGGTACTCCTACATACCCATCATTTCATATCAAAGAAAGTTTTGAGATCTAAAATATGTATGGGATAAAATTAAAACATTTTTAAAAATCACAACTAATAGAATACTGAAGTAAATGAACACAACTATTTAAATTTTGAAAAAGAAAAAAAAACATAAGTTGCTAAGGCTTGAATTTTTACTCTCCCAAATTCAATCATTGACACTTAATGGTTAATGTGGAAATAACAGTGACATTTATGGGCTGGGGTTGTAGCTCAGCAGTAGAGCACTCACCTAGAACGTGTGAAGCCCTGGGTTCTATCCTCATCACCACATAAAAATAAATAAATAAAATAAAGATATTGTATTCTACTACAAGTAAAAAAATAAATATTAAAAAAAAAGAGTCTGACATTTAAGCGAGTAGGTCATGAGGGCTCCTCTCCAGTGAATGGGATTCAGGTCCTCATGAAAATGGCTTTATTCAGCGTTTGGTTCTCTCACCTTCCCTTTTCTGTCATGTGAGGAGCTGACATTCCCCCCCTCTCAAAGATGCAGTCACAAGGTGCTTGGAGGAAGAAGAAAGCAGGCTTCACTGTACAACTGAAACTGCTGGCATCTTGGTCTTAGAATTCCTTGCCTTCAGAAATGTGAGAAGATAAACTTGTGCTCACTGTAAATTATCCAGTCTCAGGTATTTTGTTCTAGTAGCAGAAATGGACGAAGATGTAATTGAAGTATAAGTCAAGTTACATGTGGATCAATTTTGCCCTGACATCTTTATATAGTACAGAAAGTCTCAGAGACAGATGTATTTAGTATAAATATTAAAAGCTGATTAAATTTTTGAAATAAAACAATGGGAGTATAACTAATGATCTAGTGGGATATTTCATAAAACCTCTTAAATATACTCTTAATGGTATTTTTTCACATGTGCTGCACATTCCTGATAGTCATGTTTTTTTCTCCTCTTCTACTTTGGCTTCCAACACTTTGTTCATTGGTCTCTTCTCATTTCTTCACATCACGCTTTTTTCACCTCCACCAAGTCTATAGGCTTATTTTCTTTGGAGGTTGAGAAAGATAAAACTCTAAGAAGAAAAAATCTGTGGTGATATGTTTTCAAGTCTCACCTAAAATGCTATTTTTTTCTGTATATTAACTCATGTTAAAAAGAAAATAATTATCATACCTTTGATATTCTACCTCTCTATATTCTCTTTTTAAAAATGCATAAGGATTCAGTAATGGTTGACTGTTCTTCTTTCTTAATTTGTCTTCACAATTGTTTTTTTCCCACATTATGAAAGATATGCTCTCTTCTCACTCATCCTAGTGAGAATTGTAGTTTATTATGATATGAGTTCAATAGCAACCTCTTTGCCTACTGAACTTTTTCTTACATTTTCAAAAAAGAAGAGTGGTAATAAACAGAAGAGTGGCAGTGAGAAATATGAGGTGTGGTTAAATTCCAGAAATATTCTGAAGAAAGATCTAACACTATTTTCTAACAAAATACACTCTAGTGCTAAAGAAAGAAATTAAGGATAAAATTAAGGTGTTTGGCTCTAGTATCTTGTGAGAAGAGAGTTAAAAGGAAACAAAATTGGATATTATAAATTGTTCCTTTTGGAGCAGTTGGATTTGTTTACTCAGCTACACAGTTTGTTATACAGACAGGTCTGGAGTATTATGGAGAGGTATGAATTAGAGATTAAAATTGGGAATTTATAAGACTACAGTGGCCTTAAGACATGATCCAGAATGAGGACATGTGGGACTAAGTATAGGAAGACAAGAGTTTGAATCCAAAGATCCAATGTAATATGCAAAATCAGAATAAGGAGAAATGAGAAAATAAGTAGGAAAAGAACATAGAGAGGTGGGTGGGAGGAACACCGGGTGACTGTGGTTATCATGGCAATCAAATTAAGAAAGGGCTTCAGGCAGGTAGACTGCTCATGTTTTTAGGTCTCTGTTGGAAAGAGAAAAAGAGAGAAAGGAGAGTGAGGAAGAAGCTCAAAATGACTGTATCCTGGCTCCCTTACCAAACTTGTCAAGGGCTATGTTTTCAATGTGTAGTCAAGGTCATACAAATTCTAATTCCATGTATGTACTCAAGGTCATAAATATCTTCTTGTGACCATGTGCACACTTATGTAACCTGTTAGCATTGAGCTTTTTCTTTGTTTGGCCCACATGTAAAAGTGCTGTGGGAATGGCTTGGGAGGCTGGCTAGCGGGTATTGTCACCTCTGAATAAAGAAAGGCTACTATCCTAATCATGCCTCACAGCTTCTTTCAACTGCTAGAGCCATGAACCCCTGAACCCTGCTTCCTGGGCCTGAGCCTCAGCATAATAGATGAGAGAGAGACAGTGAGAGAGAGACACACAGAGAAAGAATATCTCATAAAAACATAAAACATATTCCATCCTGCTCCCCAGAAATAAAAAAAAAAAATCAACACTGTCTCAATGTTTGAATTACCTGCTACCTTACTATGCATATTATATTCAAGGAAAGAAGTCACTATACAACTTCTGGATATTCTACCTCTCTGTATTCTCTTTTTTAAAATACATAGGATTCAGTTGTGGTTGACTGTTCTTCTTTCTTAATTTGTCTTCACAATTGTTCTTTTCCCACATTATGAAAGACATGCTCTCTTCTTACTCATCCTCAGCCTTGCTCTATTACTATAACACAGGACCCACAGTATGAAATCCTAAGGGTACCAAAGGAACTATTCAAAATACTGATGTCCACGAAGACTTCTTTATTCAAAGTACCAATTTCAGTTCTTTTTTAAAGCTTGACTTTCTATGCATTTTTTCCTTTAATTTCCAGTATTTTTTTGTCATAGAAAAGGAGTCCAAGATTATAAATATATAAAACATAGTTTTATAAGACAGTAACAAGGGTGATGTACCAAGTTGGAACCAATAGCGTATATTGTATTAAAATTTTATTAATAATAGACACATTAATAAAATATTTTAATTTTTGTGAAAACTCTATACAAATCTCCCTACTTAAAGCAAAGAGTTATCTCTTCCAAATAATAACCAATTTGCCTTCATTGTTTACACTCGGGTGTAATGATTTTAAGTAAAGTGAGGTGTTACCTTTCAATGAATATTTACTGAACAGTTTCATATCCCTGTGTATTAAATAATGCAATTGGAAAAAATATATTCCATATTCAAATTTCTCTCTAATAATAATACTTATGGGAATGTTTCTTGATTGTCATAATTTAGAGCCCCCTAAGATAGTCTTGTTTTTGGAACAATATCCCCATCCATCTGATCCAACTTGTTTCATGTTTTTATGGGATAATTTTCCTCCCCATCCCCCACCGCCACTGACTTTCTCATTTGTTGTGCTGAGGCTCAGGCCCAGGAAGCAAGGTTAAGAGGTTCAGGGCTCTAGCAGCTGAATGAAGATGTGAGGCATGGTTGGGATAGCAGCCATTCTTTATTCAGAGATGGGAATAGCCCCCAGCCAGCCTCCCACCAACTCTCATTTCCTGAGTATTGGAATTTATGTAGTGAGCAGGTGGACTGGCAGCAGTTGTATTGTTGGAAGTATGGTATAATAGTCAATCAAGTATACTTGCAATCCGGTCTCTATAATTTCTAAACTGTCATGGGTGTACATAAATAATTTCCCTAAATTTTATTTTTCAACAGTAAACTATTCATAAGCATGCTTCTCTTTTCTATTATGATGATTAAATTAAATACATTTTATTAAAAATTAGCATGATGTTTCTGGTATATTAAATGTTCACACATGATAGGTTAATACATCATAATTAGTGATACTTCAAAAAGGTTGAATTTAGCTGTTAATCTTCAAATCACTGAGGAAAATACTGTTACACTCATTCTCTAATGGCAACACTATGCAGACATTTTAGTTTTTATAATGTTGAACAATCACCTTTAAAAATTAAGTAGAGTTAATATTTATGTTAGATACTTGGATGCCTTTCTCTTAGGGATATAGTCATATGTTGGGAATATGAATACATCCCTAAAGTAATTATACCTTGAAAGACTTATTTTGATATCTTGGAATAATTGTATTATCTATCCAAAACAACTTGCTAGTTTTCAATATCTCCATGATTGTATTGATATGATTATTTTTAATGTGAGAAACATAATAATATGTTATATCATAATGGTTGGAACAGTAAACCTACTTTTATTAAATAATAAAAATAAAAGAACTACTGGTGTTTTGTAGGTTGTTTTGAATGTTTTTAAATCTTTCCTGCTTTTCCTTAGGGACCCTGTTCCCTTAGAATCCCCACAGAGAAGCATTAATGCCTTTTAAATAATTGGAAACTAGTATTTGCTAATTTCCAGAGAACCATCTCAGTTATAATAATGTTTATGAAGGATTTGAGGTGGGATTAATTGGAAATATATATTATTTTATAATTTGTCTGATGTTAAAAAGAAGATTTTATTAGAAATATCTATTATCCATTCCATAGATACGTTTATCTGTTCATATACAGGAGTTAGTGAAGAAAAACTACATTAATAAAATATGAAAAACTTAGCTCTTATTTGAATTAACCTGAGATATTATTTTATGTTAATTTTTGCCAACAAAATTAAATATTGTTTTCAATAAGTATATTTGCCTTTCATTGTGCCTACTCATGTATTATAGAGAAAAAAATATATCAATATATACTGATAAAGGTATGTAAAATAGTGATTTTCTTTTTCAAATATTTAGGAACGCCTACACATACAATATAAATTACACAGAAATAAGAAATAGTTATTCAAACATGGTATTTTATCACTTCTATTTTAATAAAACATAAATAATTCTTTATTTGCTATATTAATGAATCCATGAATGCAAGTACAAGAAGTTTCACTTATGTACTTGCCCCTGCATTTCTAATGCTTTGGTGGTTCAAACCAAACATTGCACTGGAGAACTATGAAGGAAATGGTAATTATTTATTTACTGTCTAGATAAAGAAAATCTAAGAAATTTTAGAAGTCAACTAAACATAACAAAGTTGAAAGATATATTTTCCTAAAGTATGACTTCACATGTTTAATTTTAATACATTTTTTAAAATAGGAAAAAATAACTCTTTTGAAAGTTAATTAATAAATGTTAATTGAATAATTTTCTCTTGTTGAAAAAATGTCTTTTTCCTGGTTTTGAAATTACTCTGATACTCCCATATAACCTTCAGAAATGCTCAATATGTTTTGCAGAAAGAGCAGATATTAGAACACAGGCATAGTAGCAAAGTTAAAAATACCAAATGAGATGAAATCAAAGAAGAAAGTCAAAGATTAGTGTGTGTCTCTCTCTATGATCCACCATTTCCATCAAAAGCTTGTAAATTGGAAAATTAATACAAGAGAGAAGAATCAGAGTAAAACAAACTGAACAAAAGTTACTAAAAAAAATGAAAATGATAAACGATGTAAAGTTGGCTTCTTGAATTCATATAAGTAATAAACTAAATCATGTAGAAGGAAAATATTCTATATTCAGCAATAATTTTTTAAAAAGTCGTCAGAATAGGCAAAGATACTGATTTACAAAATTTGATGGGAAGAAATTTACTTTGAATTTTTGATTTAAAAGAAGAAAACACCTTATATTATAAAATGTTTTTTTTTTTCCTATTTCAGTGTTGATGTTCTAAGCTCATTTGTAAATATCATTTTACAAATCAACTGCAAAAATTTGTTCAGGTTAAGAGGAAAATGAAGTGTACCATTTTTTAAAAATTGAAAACATGACTTTATACAGTTAGTTTCTGAATTTACTTATAGTTGCTTCTTGCTATTATTAAATAAGTAAGCTTGAAAAAGTTTACATTGTATTTTATCATTCCCTTTGATAGAAGAGTTACTAATAACTGCATGTTTTAAAAAATACAAGTGCATTGTAATATAATACCTCCCTACAAAATAATTTTGTTTTAAAGTGCTATTACTTTTGTATAACTTTGCATAAGTTATAGCTATGAATACTATATGTAGGTTTTTATAAAATACAGGATTCTTATAAAAACTTTGTAATTTTGTATCTAAAATATACTGGAATACTTTTGTAAGAATACATATTCACTTCAAAATGTGTTAGTATCCAAATGAGTAAATTTATTCAAATAATTGCTTATTTTCAAATATGTTGTATTCTGTTTTGCTTTTCTTCCATTTTTATTGGTTAATAATAATTATACAAAATAGTGGGATTTATTATGTTCTATTCATACATGCACATAGCATATTTGAACAATCTCATTTCTCATTGTCTTCCCTAGTAACTTCCTCTCTCTGGTCTCCATTCTATTATTATTATTATTATTATTATTATTATTATTACATTATGATTATATGTATGTGCAGGATTTACAATGATACTTTTCCACTTTAAAACCATACCACAACATTGAGCTTATACATATTATGAGAGTTTGATAATTTCTTGAGAAAGATAAGTTTTATATTGTTTATTCTAAAATAGGTTTTCCTTTTAGGATTTTTAAAAAAATATGTTCATATTACTGAACTGTTTTACTGTTGTAATAGTTTGTTTCTTATTGTGCATATTATAAGAACCAAATCAGATTAGATATTTTATAATTTTTTATAGAGTAAATATATTTTATGTCCCAATCAAGTATTTATTTGAATTTTATAGTATATAATTTTTCTTTAAAATTTTAATTAGTTATAGATTTCAGAATAGCACTGAATTGTAGTGGTGAGCATCAGTTTTGCTGTAGAGTTTTGAGTTTTGTTAAAAAATACTTCTAAGACAATCAATTCTTAATGCCTTTTTTTCTTGATCCTGCTGTGCTTTAAAAGCTTAATATTGTTTTAATTAAAGAATCTATTTTACAAGATAAAATTCAAAAGGACATTCTCTAATTTATTTCTTTAGACCTATATACTAATGTATACAGTAAAATGAAGATAAGTAATTACTAACTTTTGAATTATCATTATATCATTTAAGCTGAAAATAAACTACGTAGTACGAAATAACATATTTTTCATAGTACTGGCAGCACAACAGCTTCTCATATAAAATTGAACCAAAAATGTTTTCAACTATGATTTAATATCGTTTTTTTTTTTTTTCTGGTACATACAGCTATTGAGAGTATTTAGTCATTCCTGCTGGCAAAAATCATTGGGGAGAACAGAGAAATTTTATTTGCAACAACCTTAATGTATTTTGACACACAGATGCAAACATGTGAGTACATTCTCTCTCTCTCTCTCTGAGACTACCTTTACATATCTCTCTATCTATGTATCAATCAATCATATTGTATTGTGTATGGAATAGTATTGTATATAAAGCATCAAATGTATGTTATCTTGTTTTTGAACTTAATATTATAATTCTAAAGCTTATACATATTTTATATATAACTATATTTTCAACGTTTTATTTGCAGCAAAATGTTTCATTGAAAATTATTCTTCATTTGATAGTTTTATCTAGTAGTTTTGCATTGCATCCATGCAAAAGAAGATTTTTGTGTCCCTTTTCTAATTCTTAGTTATTTGAACAATGCTAGCACCCATTATTTTTTTCTGTATTTATTAGAAGTATTTCAATAAAATGAAAAATATTTCTTCTTAGAATATATTCTATAGTTGATTAATAGACCAATAAAATATTTAGAATTTATCAAAGATAGAAAATAGATTTTTATTTAAAGTTTTAGTTTTCATTGTAGTTATTTTCTGGTTATTTTCATAGTTTGCCAAATTATACTTGGCTATTTCTTCAGAAAATTTTTACTCTACCTTTCAATATCTAATTTCATTTTCATAAAGATGGCTAGGAGATGTCCTTATAATTTTATTTTAAATTTAAAACTTTGTTATCTACTTTCACTTCTAAAATTGTCTTTTTTGCTACAAAAAGATGTATTTTTTCATTCTTTCCCCAGGAGTATCAGAGATTTGGCTTTACTATTGATTTTTTTTTCAAATAATACAAACAAACTTTTAAAATGCTAGGATATTGATCTTACTACATAAAGTGTCATTATTAGTATTTATCTAAAGAATATATTCATTTTAAATCAAGTCAATTACAGTTGCATCCCAGTGAATAACTATGAATTTTGTAGGAGTTGAAATCAGGCTTGTAAAATTTTTATAACAAAAAAAATATTTAATGTGTCAACGTTATATCTGAATTTAGATACTAAAATAAATCAGTATAATTAATCCTTCATTTAGAGTTAGAAAATTTGTTGATAGAGCAATTATGCTACTGAAAAAAATCTAATGCTATATTTATTAACAATGTATCACTAAACAAAGATGTTGCAAATAGAATTTCTTAAATTCTCTCGTAGTTTTCTTTCATTGCATTTTAATTTTTTAATATTTATTTTTTAGTTGTAGTTGGACACAATACCTTTATTTTATTTATTATTTTTATGTGTTGCTGAGGATTGGACCCAGGTTCCTTATGTAATTGATTTCATAATAAAAGTGGGACATTTTATTTTATCCATAGGCTTCATATTTCTCAGCAGATTTCAGAGTCATAGAGCTCCTATCACACCTTTAGGATTATATATACTTAATATTTTTAAATTTTCTTAGATTCTACTTATATTTATTTTCTTATAATATAAAAGAATGCATTTTTTTCTTGGGAAATTTCCATGTTTTCATCAGTCATAGAGAAGTTGTAAGAGGTACCAATAAGGATTATGTCACTTTAATATGAAATTTAAAGGTTCAGAATTTAACTGTAGATCTTCATTCGCTATACTGGAATAATTGTTTTCAGATGAAATTAAAAATTAATTAAATGCTTTTGATTCTTGAAGCAATATTTGTATGAAATTATTTTATCAACTGGATATATTTGTAATTTGTTACAGTTAACTGAGCTTGAATGGAAGGGTGAAAAAATCAGCTATTATGTGTTTTGCAGATCAATTTCCAAAAGAAAGTTGACTTCTACAATGTTTTTAAAATCCAAATGAACAGTTTGTGTTTTCTAGTTTCAGGTTATGCCTTCAACACCTATGGAATATTGGCCCTTCAGTGGGAATATGGATCTTTCATGGATATTCTTCTGGATATATAGCTACTCAGGTAGTTTCTATTTTTTTTTAATTTGTTCTAATTAGTTATACATGATAGCAGAATGCATTTCAATTCACTGTACAGAAGTGGAGAACAACTTTTCATTTTTTTGGTTGTCATATTTTTTTATTTCTAAAATTGATTAAAAATCACAAAAGAGAAATGAAGAACCATTCAAGACAGATAGAATTCATCCTCCTGGGATTGACGGATAATTCACAGTTACAGATTGTGATTTTCTTATTTCTACTTCTAAATTACATGTTGAGTATAATGGGAAACTTGACCATCACTGTTCTCACTCTGCTGGATTCCCATCTCAAGACTCCAATGTACTTTTTACTCCGTAATTTCTCTTTCCTGGAAATTTCATTCACAACTACTTGCATCCCCAAATTCCTAATCACCATTGTAACTAGGGAAAAGACTATTTCTTATAATGATTGCATATCTCAGTTGTTTTTTTACATATTCTTGGGGACTACAGAATTTTTTCTTCTGGCTACCATGTCCTATGACCGCTATGTTGCCATCTGCAAACCCTTGCATTATACATCCATCATGAACAACAAAGTTTGCTTTCAGCTTGTCCTGGGTTCTTGGGCAACAGGATTCCTGGTTGTTTTTCCTCCTCTGATTTTGGGTCTTGACTTGGATTTCTGTGCTTCAAATATTATTGATCATTTCCTTTGTGACATTTCTCCTGTATTACAACTTTCTTGCTCAGACACACATTTACTAGAACTGATAGCTTTCTTCATAGCTATGATAACACTCATTGTCACATTGTTATTAGTGATTCTTTCCTATGCTCACATCATCAAGACAATTCTCAAATTCCCTTCAGCTCAGCAAAAGAAAAAAGCCTTTTCCACTTGCTCTTCTCACATTATTGTTGTCTCCATCACTTATTGCAGCTGCATATTCATCTACATAAAGCCATCATCAAATGAAAGAGTTACTTTATGCAAATGGATAGCTGTGCTCAACACTTCAGTTGCCCCTATGTTGAATCCATTCATTTACACTCTAAGGAATCAGCAAGTGAAACAAGCCTTCAGAGCAGGATTTAAAAAGATACTTACTGCTTTAGAAAAATAATACAATTTATTGAAATAACAAGAGAATATAATGAAACTTTGGTCAAAAATAAATTTGATCCATCTAGTTTAAGAATTAGTAGCTAATATATAATTATTTATGTACTTAAGCTGGCTAGAATTTTGAAACTATTTCTTTCTGAATTTAACTTTGTGTTCTTCAATAAGAAAACTGTATCATGTTAGAAATATAAAAATCAAAATTGATTTTCTTTAAAATCATATTAAAATAAAATATATGAGTATCTTTGGTTGTATAATATCATGTAAAATATTTTTAATTAAACTGGACTTCTTAAGTAATTTTTAAAATATGTTTTGTTTTGCTTAAAAGCCACTCTCTTTAAAAATCTGAGACAAACAAAAATTTGCATTATTATTAAGAGTTCTTAGAATGGCATATGGGAAACTTAAAAAAATATATATATATACTCTTTTTAAAAATCATGCACAATATGAAGAAATGGTGAATTAGAGGAACCTCCCCAAGAACATAACAACTCCTTGAAACTGAATTAAAACAACAGTGCTCCAAGATATTTAGGTATTAACTCTATGGGGGAAATGATGCCAGACAACTTAGAGAGCTAGAAACCAGAAATAGCAGTTTCTAGAAAAGAAAGAAAATTAATAACATGAACAGATTGCAGCAGTCCTGGGCACATAGTGTTCAGTGGAGGAAGAGAAGCTCCTCTCCAAGGAGCCAAAAGAAATTCTTTCACTGAGTTTAAGACAAACAGGTAGTGGCGTTCAACAAAATCATAATCTGAGCAGAAAACAAGAGCAGATATGATGAGCTGAGCTGGTTTGGAGGAAAGTTCCAACACTCTACAGTGAAAATGAGAAAGTGGCGACAGCTTAAAGTCTCCATTTGGACTTCGTCAATAGGAGACTAGAAATCTCTGCAGTTTATTCAAATAAGTTTACTTATTTTGACCTCTGTTATTTGTCTTGTTCTTTCACTAAGTAAAGTCAACACTTCTCTCTCACCAATAGGTCATCCAGACATAAAATTAGCAAAGATGCTTACTACCTAAGATGGGTATTACAAATCAATGAACTTAACAGATGTTTATAGAATATTTCATCCCAAAACAGATGCTTACACTTCTTAGGTACTTATGAAACTTTCTCCAAAATAGACCATATGTTGGGTCACAAACAAGTCTTACAAAATGTAAATAAATAAATAAAAATTTAAAAATAAAAAGATATAATCTCTTGAAGCTTATCAGATCATAGGGATCTGAAAGTAGAAGTGAACAGGAAAAAAAATCTTACAGGAACTGCATACACACCTAGAGATTGAGAAATACACTTTTGAATGATGAATGAATCATAAAAACATCAGGAAAAATATTTTTAAAAACATCTTAGGCTCATAAGCACATTACAGGAATAGCAGTGTTCTGAAGAAGAATCCAGGAATTCAGGAGGAAAACAGCCACTTGGACCAAAGAAATAAGGAGGAAAACAGAAGTAATGGTTAGGCAAGGCCTTGAACTTCCAAATTACAGGTCTATAGAGTCACAAAACAAAAGACTTCAAATATGAAACTGTGAATTCTAACTTACAAACTCATAATGGATCTCCAGGTCTCTCTCACACAATGCAAGAAAGATAATGATCTCAAGATAATGAAATACCCCTTTGAGTACAAGTAGACTAACCCTATTGGGGAATTCTGAGAACCAGTGTATAAAATTCATATTTAAGATTTCTTCTAGGGCTGGGGATATAGCTCAGTTGTTAGGGTGCTTGTGTTTAATCCCCAGCACACACACAAAAAAGAATTCTTCTACTCTGGCTTCCCAATGGAGGGGGACTGCAAAAACTAAATGAGATAGGTAACTGTGAATGAAGTCAATTTGGAAGCAGACTGAAACCTCATACTATGCAAGCAAGGAGTCTGGAGACCTGAGTTAGTTGGATACCCAAACTGAGATCTCTGAACAGTGAAGTGTGCTAATTGCAATATCTTATCACAACTTAATAATTCAATTAACTTGTATCACTAGTATGGACTTTTTGTTAATACACATTTTATTGCACAGATGTCAATACCCCCAAAGATCAGCATGTATTCTCTCTAGCAAGATTTGACATGTAATTGTATTTGGTCATGGATCTTCAACCTCTAGTAACCCTACTATTTGAAAAAGTAATGTTTTCAGCATGAGGAGGAAAGAAGTAAAAATGGTTCCATCTAGAAAAATTTAACTGATTTACATCCTTCCTTCTTCCTCAGCAATTTTACATTTAATGAACTTATTTCAGCAAGTCTTTGCTTCTCTCTTCACATACAATTGCTTACAACTCTGGCCCAACTTTCTTTTTTTTTCATAAGTTATTGTTATCAAGGCAATTACCTGGAGAGTTTGGAATCATTTCAACAGACTCTAGAGAAAATTAGCAGCAAAGTTCTGTACTTGTATGTGTAGATAATTTCCCATGATTCCAGCAACCTGGATATCAGAAATCTGTTTTGAAACACAGATGGTAAACAAGCAAAACCTGCTCTTGTTCCTTGCTATTCACAAACACATATGCATACATATTACACCCAGAATTGAATCATAAATAGAAGTTGCCACGATGAATAGGGAGCAAGAAGATAAAGGTACCATGTGGATTGCTATTTGAATATTCTTTCACTAAATAAATCAATAAATTCTTAGAATCAAATGTGAATAGATATATAACATAATGGAGTCTCTGGGACATTTCAAAGGTTGTTTGAAGAGAAAAGTTTATAACTGTGAGTGCCTATATAAAATAAAAACAACAAACACATAAACAAACCTAAAATTCAGAAAGATCCCAAATAAACAATCTCATGATGCATCTCAAACTCCTAGAAATACAAAAACAAAATAATTATAAAACTAATGAAGTAAGGAAATAATAAAGTTCTGAGATAAAATTAATGAAATAGAAAATTTAAAAAGACAATAAAATTTAATAAATATTTGTTTTTATAAAGATAAATAATATTAATAGACCCTTAGCCAAACTAACTAAAAAAGGAGAGATGAGATAAAACAAGAGATGAGAGAAGACATACAATTATAGATGAAAAAGTACAAATCACCACATATATAAGTGGAATCCAGAGTCTCTTTAGTTACTATTTTTGAAAATTTCTGGGATATATTATGATATCTTCTTTTTGAATTGCTCTGTATACATTGTGAAGGGACTTCTTTGTCTCTTCTGATTAATTTTGGCTTGAAGTCTGCTTTGCTGAATATGAGAGCAGCTACTCCTGTTTGTTTTCAGGCGCCTTTTCCAGGGAATATAATTTTCTGTCCTTTTACTTTCAGCCTATGGAAGGCTTTGCCTCAGAAGTGTGTCTTTTGTACACAGCATATAGTTGGGGTTTTCTTTCCTTTTTCTTTCAATGACAAGCACACTGTTGATAGCTTCAAACTCTAACCTCTTTATTTTTTTAGTATTTTAAGCATTATTCCTTTGATCTTAATTTAAATCTGTATTACCATTTTTATTTCCTTATTTATTTCTATTTTGCTCATTATATATCATTGATAACTTTAAAAAATTATATATTTTTGTGTGATTTAACTAGTTTTTCTATTTGTGGGAACTTAGAATTTGGTGTTCCAATTAAGGTTCATGCATCTATTCTGAATTAGTAATGCATAATAAGTGATTTAATGTTTATATTGCTTTAAATTAAGTATATATTTTTAAGTGGTGTTGGTCTGCTATATAAGAAAATAGCAACTAAATCTTACCAAAGATTGTGAAGATAGCCTCAATTCTGATGAATCATAAACTCCTATTGATATTTCCTTTCCCAATATTGTAATAAGCTTGGAATGCCTTATTTGGTTTAATATATTTTAGCATGTCTCTGCAGTTTTGGGATTCTGTTTTTTTTTTTTAATTTTCATTGTTGCATTTATGCTATTCATTTTATAATTCATATTACAGTAAAAAAGTAGCTATCACTATTGTTATATAATTTAACACATAGATAATTTACACATTTTAAAATATTATTTTCTTTCCTTCCCAAGAGCAATATTATTTTCTCCATTTCCCTAAATCAGAAGTGGAGAAAAACTTAATTTATTGGAAATTATATATTTTTTTTTAGTTTCTCACTGAGGGAAAACACAGTGCATGAATTTTATTTGAAGGAATAAAGAGTTTAATAAAAGGGAGATCAGGATGAAATGTTAAATGCCATTGAGAAGGCTAATTTGACTAAAATGTAGACAGAAAACAATGAAGTGAGAAGCAGCAATAAAACGGTCATGGAATGTTTTATTTTCCTTTGATTCATCAAAACTTCTACTTCTTTGAGAGAAACACAATCTTCTTTATGGAGTCATTGAAAGCGAGTTTCACTTGTTTGTTCCTCAAGGTGTAAATGAAAGGGTTCAACAAGGGCGCTACAGAAGTGGTGAGAACTGAAACTCCTTTATTTATGGCCACCTCTTCCTTTGCTGAAGGCTTGATGTAGATGAAGATGCAGCTGCCATAGGTGATGGAAACCACAATCATGTGGGATGAGCAGGTGGAAAAGGCCTTTTTCCTTTGCTGAACAGAGGGGAATCTCAGAATGGTCCTGATGATGTATGTGTAGGACAGAACCACACAGACTAGGGTAATAATGAGGGCAAATACAGCCACAATGATAACCATCTGTTCTAGTACCCATGTGTCTGAGCATGAGATCTTTAGGAGGGGACTTGCATCACAGCTGAAATGATCAATGGCATTAGAATCACAGAATTCAAGCTGGAGACCTACATTTAGGGGTGGGACAATAATCATCAAGCCAGCTACCCAGCAGAAGAGGACTAATAAGGTGCACACTCTGTTGTTCATGATGGTCATATAATGAAGGGGTTTACAGATGGCCACATAGCGATCATAGGACATGGCTGCCAGGAGAAAAAATTCTGTTGCTCCAAAGAGAAAAACAAAAAATATTTGAGTTGCACAAGCATTGTAGGAAACAGTATTGTCTCCAGTTGATAAACTGTACAGGAATCGAGGGATACAGACAGTAGTAAATGAAACTTCTAGTAAGGAAAAGTTTCTGAGGAAGAAGTACATAGGTGTCTTAAGATGGGGATCCACCAATGTGAGGGTGATAATAGTCAGGTTCCCTGTTACACTCAACATGTAGGTGAGCAACAGGAAGATAAAAAGCACAATTTGCAGTTTTGGGTCATCCGTCAGTCCCAGCAGGATGAAAGTGGTTACTGCTGTGTGGTTCCTCATCATAGAACTTTGATATTTACCTAATCCTTGTGTAAAAATCAAGATATTTGAAGAAAAAAACATATTCAAATTCTACAACAAAAAGGTGTGCATATAGAAGATCAGCAAATTAGACTACGTTTATCTTCTCCTTTTACATCGTAATCAATATTTGTACTATTCCAGTAGCCTTACTGAATTTTATGTCTACAAGTAGTGGAGATTTCCTTAAGGGATCATGTTATTGTAAAACAATCCAACTGTTTCTTTGATCTTTTGCTGCCTTCAGAATTTACAAATTAGTTGATTTGTCACATAGGAATCATTATGTGGACTGGATTTCCATTTCTGTGAAATCTCAAGATTATTAGATTGTTAGAGTGGATAGAAAATGTACTCTAAAAACGAGGAATTTGTTCTTTTTCTGTTATATCCTTTGTGGCCACAAAAACAGTGTCTAATACATAACACATGTTCACTAATTTTTGAAGAAATTATTTAATGTACCTTTATATAATTGTAACTTGTATTTCGATGTTTAAAAAAGTAAAGAATGTTTCAGATAATACTCATAACTAAAAGGCTTTTACTGCAATGTCTGTAAGAGAAGAATTGCTATGAAATCCTGATTGTAACTAAGGTAGTTTTTTTTTTAATTTTTTCTTCTTTGTTTAATTTACTTTCCTATCTATATCCCAAAACCATTTCTATCACATGGACACTCGGTGATATAACCAAATGTAATGAGTGATAAAGCCTTTTCATCTTTGTAATATTAATTCTACTCATCTCTTCATATCCATATTAGAATTTTTATTTAGCCATCCAGTTTTCTGTATTTTTCATAAGCAAATTCAGTGGTAGTGTTTCTAGAGGAAAATGCTTGTCATAGATATAAATAAATAAACCTACCTTTTGTAAGGGAAAAATAATGCCATCACAATTCTATGGCCCAGAACAGTCACAGTCTGAAAAACCGTTATTCCACTTTTTTTTGCCTGGCCAGGATTCCTTCTCTTTTCTCCATTCTTCTAGTCTATTGATTCACCTAAAATATTATTAAATTATAAATTTCTTAGGATCCAACAGTTTTGAGGTAAGGAGCACAATAGCAGTGAATTTTTCTTTTGCAGTGAACAGAAACCAGGTACAGGATGAAGAAAAGGCTGAGTGAGGAGGAAAATTCAAGTTGTTTGTTTGTTTGTTTTTAACTTCTCTTTTCTAGTGATTTTGCTATCCCCCAGGAGGTGTACTCATGGCTTACAATCTTCGTTACACTGGAAATCTTGGGGGTTTGAAGTCTACAGTTAAAAAAAATTGACTATTCAGCTTTCTAACAGCTCATATTAAGTTGTAAAATACAATCAGATGTCCTCTATTCTGTACCATTGGTCCACCCTCCTGTTTTGGTACCAGTACCATGCTGTTTTTGTTACTATTGCTCTGTAATATAGTTTTAAGTCTGGTATCGCTATACCGCCTGATTCACACTTCCTGCTTAGAATTGCTTTTGCTATTCTGGGTCTTTTATTTTTCCATATGAATTTCATGATTGCTTTGTCCATTTCTACAAGAAATGCCGTTGGGATTTTGATTGGCATTGCATTAAACCTATAGAGAACTTTTGGTAATATCGCCATTTTGATGATGTTAGTTCTGCCTATCCATGAACAGGGTATATTTTTCCATCTTCTAAGATCTTCTTCTACTTCTCTTTTTAGGGTTTTGTAGTTTTCATTATATAAATCTTTCACCTCTCTTGTTAGGTTGATTCCCAAGTATTTTATTTTTTTTGAGGATATTGTGAATGGAGTGTTTTTCCTCATTTCCGTTTCAGAAGTTTTGTCGCTGATACACAGAGACTAATCCACAAAGCTACAACTATCTTATATTTGATAAAGGAGCTAAAAGCATGCAATGGAGGGAGGATAGCATCTTCAACAAATGGTGCTGGGAAAACTGGAAATCCATATGCAACAAAATGAAACTGAATCCCCTCCTCTCGCCATGCACAAAAGTTAACTCAAAGTGGATCAAGGAGCTAGATATCAAATCAGAGACTCTGCGTCTGATAGAAGAAAAAGTTGGCTCCGATCTACATATTGTAGGGTCGGGCTCCAAATTCCTTAATAGGACACCCATAGCACAAAAGTTGATAACAAAAATCAACAAATGGGACTTACTTAAACTGAAAAGTTTTCTCTCAGCAAGAGAAACAATAAAAGAGGTAAATAGGGAGCCTACATCATGGGAACAAATTTTTACTCCTCACACTTCAGATAGAGCCCTAATATCCAGAGTATACAAAGAACTCAAAAAATTAAACAATAAGAAAACAAATAACCCAATCAACAAATGGGCCAAAGACCTGAACAGACACTTCTCAGAGGAGGACATACAATCAATCAACAAGTACATGAAAAAATGCTCACCATCTCTAGCAGTCAGAGAAATGCAAATCAAAACCACCCTAAGATACCATCTCACTCCAGTAAGATTGGCAGCCATTATGAAGTCAAACAACAACAAGTGCTGGAGAGGATGTGGGGAAAAGGGTACTCTTGTACATTGCTGGTGGGACTGCAAACTGGAGCGGCCAATCTGGAAAACAGTATGGAGACTCCTGGGAAAGCTGGGAATGGAACCACCATTTGACCCAGCTATTGCCCTTCTTGGACTTTTCCCTGAAGACCTTAAAAGAGCGTACTACAGGGATACTGCTACATCGATGTTCATAGCAGCACAATTCACAATTGCTAGACTGTGGAACCAACCCAGATGCCCTTCAATAGATGAATGGATAAAAAAAATGTGGCATTTATACACCATGGAGTATTACGCAGCACTAAAAAATGACAAAATCATAGAATTTGCAGGGAAATGGATGGCACTAGAGCAGATTATGCTTAGTGAAGCTAGCCAATCCCTAAAAAACAAATACCAAATGTCTTCTTTGATATAATGAGAGCAACTAAGAACAGAGCAGGGAGGAAGAGCAGGAAGAAAAGATTAACATTAAACAGATACATGAGGTGGGATGGAAAGGGAGAGAAAAGGGAAATTGCATGGTAATGGAGGGAGACCCTCATTGTTATACAAAATTACATATAAGAGGTTGTGAGGGGAATGGGAAAATAAACAAGGAGAGATATGAATTACAGTGGATGGGGTAGAGAGAGAAGATGGGAGGGGAGGGAGGGGGGATGGTAGAGGATAGGAAAGGTAGCAGAATACAACAGTTACTAATAGGGCATTATGTAAAAATGTGGATGTGTAACCGATGTGATTCTGCAATCTGTATTTGGGGTAAAATTGGGAGTTCATAACCAACTTGAATCTAATGTATGAAATATGATATGTGAAGAGCTTTATAATGTTTTGAACAACCAATAAAAAAAAATTAAAAAAAAAATACAATCAGATGTTACTTTATATCTCTTATGTTATCTATTAACAGCAGCAAATATGTGTTTTGATAAGGATGTGGAGAAATTGAAATCTGTGCACCTTTTGGTGGGAATGTAACCTGGTATAGTTACTGAAGAAAACATTATGAAGTTTCCTCAGAAAACTAGCAATAGACTGGCTGTATAATCTAGCAATCCCACTTTTTGTCATGCTTCCAAAAGAATAGATAACAGTATCCTAAAGAAAAATCTGCATTCCTGTGTTCATTGCAGAAAAAAAAATAGCAAAGCTTTGGAAACAACCCAGATGTCAAAATGGATAAAAAGAAAATGTGGTGCACATGAGCACACACACACACACACAATGAAATATTATTTAACTATAATAAGAAAGAAGCCCTGTAATATGCAACATCATGAATATCCTGAAAGATATTATCAAAGTGAAATGGGTTACAGAAGGGCAAATATTCCATGATTCCACTTCCATGAAGTATTTAACATAGTCAGATTGAAACAAACAGTGATTCAGAACGGTGGTTGCCAGGAGCAAAGGAAAGGGAAATGGACAGTTTTCTGTGGCTATGAAATTTCATTATGGAAGATAATTAAGTCTAGAGATCTGCTGTGCAACATGGTGCCATTATTAGCACTGATAATTTGGGCACTGAAAAAAATTTAAGAGGGTATATGTCCTGTTAAGTGTTTTTACCAAAACAAAGAAATAAACAACAACAGTTATAAACAAACAAATGAAACCAAAACCTAAAAGGGAAACAAGGAAATTTGGGGAGCTGAAGGATATATGTTCGTTTTCTCTATTGTGATAATGTCTTCATGGTATGAACATGTCCTACCTCATCAAATTGAGTATTTCAAATATATGCAATTTATGTTACAAATTATACCTTAATAAAGCTGTTAAAAAGAAACCCATGCTGAAGACAATTACACTATCTAAATGAATTCTCACTTCCATAATTATGAACAGAATGCCTCATACTCTGCCAAATGGCATATGGCCCCACACACTGATCTCTGTCCCTAGTGAGTGGGCTATTGGTGAATCACATCTGAAGTTATTTGGTCAACTGTATCATTTGGAAAAGACCTATGATGTTTATCTGGAGTGTCTTAAAGTAAACATTTGCCTCCTTAATTATTTGACTTATAGTTTTTCCTTTTGTACATTTATAGTCTTTCATGTGATCCTTTACCCAAACTTCAAATTTCACCTGTTTTTCTCAGAAACACAATATCACTTTCATTTCTCTTTTCAGTCTTATATTTTATTGAGTAGGGGTAAATATGTCTTCTCCTTTTTTATAAGAAAAGAATCCTCTTAATTCTCCTAATATTTTTGAGTTTTGTCCTCTAAGACATCTTTCCACCAGTGCAGGCTAGGGGAAGTTGTGTTAAGGTAATGATTGCTTCATAGCGTCCATTCTCCATACTCATCTTCCCAAACTCCCAATGTCCTTCTGGCAGAGTGCGCCACTCTGACATTCTCTTGGCCCTAGTCTTCCCAAGGAATGAAGTGCTCTGGATGCTTTCAGCCCCCTCGCTCTTATTAATTCTGCTTCAGGGATTGATTGAACTTGACTATTGGCAAACATCACGCAAGCTATGTAAAACAAATCTATTCCAAGTAGCATCTGCTATTTCCCAGGCACCAGGATAGGTTCCATATCAAGAAAATCATTTAATTTGTAATAAAACTCTCACTGTCATTTTCTATAATCTGTAACATTCATCTTTTGAATTAGAATTATCAAAGTAATTTTTCTCAAACATAGATTCATGAGAATTAAACGGATCTACTAAATTTTCACCAAGAAATATGGGAGTGAGGTCAGATGCTAGTGGAGAAATTAGAAGGCAGAATAATTGTAATACAATAGTTTAGAGTTTCATAAACATAGTAATGTTTGAGAATCACCTAGGCAATAAAAGTTTAGTGTTCAACACTGCCATTGTCATCTACCCTTCCATCAGTACTATTCCTTATGCCATAAACCATTACTTAATTAATATATTTGCATTATACTGTAGACACAAATGAAGGATAAATAAAATATTAATAGAGTTCCTTTTACCAGCATTATACGCCTTATTTTGTTGATATAATCCCTGATCATTACATGTAGTCTTCATGTAGAGGAACAGATTGTGCTTCTGTTTACAGAGTAATGATTGCCCCAATCAGCCAGCCCTAATTATTTATAATGCTGGCAATGAACATGTGCACTATCTGAAACATGGTTTCTTGGGCTTTTTCTATTTCCCTATCATTGAATGAAATGTTGTTTCTGCAGGAGATAGCAGTTTGTTTTAAAAACGATTTTATTTTATTAACTCAGTTTGCTTTTTAAAAATTCCTGCAAATAACATGAGTCCTGTGGGTCTAGAAAAATGAATTCTTCCTTCCTATGGCCATGTGCCTTAGAAAATCTCACGTGGTATATATGGCAAGACTCAGCTTGCTTTCAGGTTATCATCACAGGAAAATAGGCAGAAAACTAAGGGAAATGGCACAGATCTGTGGTATGACTTAGATGAAGATGCTAACAGAGCACACTGAACAATATTGCCCAATGACCATGTGTCATCTGCATTTACTTCTGAGACACAAGGTTTTTGAAGACATCCATAAAATGGAATCTATTCCTCTTGATGATATCCCACCCCCATCTCAAGCCTCTCAGGCTAACCACGAGCTTATTTTAGGAAAAAAACAAAAAACAAAAAACAAAACAAAACAAAAAAACAGGACTCTGTTTTCAAGTTTGCTGGGATTTTCCATATGAGTTCAATCTTTTTAAATGCAAATCATATTTTGGCTTTGATAGACAAAAATCAATGTCTTAATGGTTTCTCTTTTATACAGGTATGATTTACTATAACTAGCTCTTTGATTTTAGTTATCTAAGAACTAATTGTCTCTCAACTACTTCAGGACCACAAAAAGTGCAATGAGTGGAATAAGGTATGAAGTCAATAAAAGTTGACATCTTTTCTGTCACCTCATCCCTCAGACCTCCCCCTCTAATACATACCAGGCAAAAAAGGTCTTGGTGAAAATCCTTGCCTTGATAATGTTGTGCAGTGAATGAGGAAGAAATAAAAGTTCTCCCAATAGACAGTAATTTGTCTCACTTAGATATTAAGAGAACAATTTCATTAAACTAATAGGAAATATTGGACCATTTCTACTTAAAATTTTCACAGTAAAAGAACATTTACAATTTAGAAAATGTTGAAATTTTAAATAATCTAATATTCTTTGTGGTATATTTTCCAAGGATTTGGAAGGCATATTTCAGTGTGTCTTTTAAATTACACAGCATAGATAACTAGAAATTACTAGATGGATACTTAAATATGCCCAGACCAAGTCCTTAGTCTTGTCAAGAATCTGGTGAATAATTTAAAAACATGCTTCTTACAATTTTCCATATTAAAAAGTTGAAGCAAAGCTTAAAAAATTACAGGAAAATACAGAAACAAATATTTCTTTCCCTGATCTCTCAAAAGAGAAAGCAGTTCTCACGTCTACCTTACTTTACTTACTCTTGATAATTTTTCATCATTTTGGCTGACAGCTCCTTAGTGGGTTTAACTGTGCTGTGTTAAGGAAGATGTGACTTGTCCAGGGCTAGCACCATCATCTAAATTTGCTCTGCACACATATTTTGGAGAGTCTTGAATTTTCCTAGTTTCCAAGTTTCACGTAGTTATGTTATCTTTAGAAACTCTTTCTTACTTTGAATATTGGAAATATTTTCTTTGCTCTCCATCATTTTGATAAGAAAATCAGAGAGAGAAGAAAAAAAAATTATTTGGGTTGCAAAGAGTGATGCTCTGATCTTTCTGAGCAGACAGTTAATATTTTCACTCCCTGATATTTATGTTTTCTGCTCTCTCTCTGCAAGGCACACTGGGATTACCTGACTTAATAGTCAAGTAACCTTAGTGCCCAGGTTCAGACATCGCTTACTGAGCCCTCTGTGTAATTAACCTTGGCAAAGCAACTAAAATAGGCAGCAGCAGAGACACTTTCCTTTGAGACAGTAAGATAGCAAACAAGAATCAGCTAAGGGGGCATGTGCTCATCTTAAAGAAGAAAAGCCCAAGTTACATTCAACTCCCCATTTTCTCCATTAGAATGTCTAAGGATATAATTCTGTCTGTTAATAAAATATTTTACTGAATCCTCCATGGTAAAATGTTTGGTAGTATATCTACTACATGTGAAAATTTTAATTGACAAAGATTATTAAGTATACAGAGTTATTATAATATCCATCATTTTGTTAATCTTAATTTACATTTGAAAACAGGAGAACATATATAAGGTGGACATTATTTGTTCTATATGAAAACAATGCATCTTCTTATTGCTTTGTGTTTGGAGACTTCCAGCTTCTGTCTTTTAGTTATTTATAAAATACAAAATAAGTTATTATGAATTACAGTTGACCCTGTTCTAGAGAATATTATTGCTATTGTACAATGTGATCATTTTTTTTAAACATCCATTAATGAGAAAGAATAGATAATATTTGTCTACATGTGATTTATTTTACTTTCCATATTGTTCTCTAGTTATATCCATTTTTTGGCACTTGATATTATTTTATAGCTGAAGAATCTCTCTCGATTTCCAATTCAGACAATTAGCTATTAGTGCACAGAAACACTAAGGATTTTTGTAAGTTGATTTTTGTATCATGCTACTTTGCTGAATTAATTTTAATTCCAATAGCTTTTTATTGGAGTTTGGGGGACTTTCTCTACCTAAGACCATATTGTCTTACAAACAATGACAATATGATTTCCTCTTTACCAATTAAGATTCCCTTTATTTCTTTCTTTTGCCTGATTGTTCTTGCTAGAATGAAAGTAGTAGAAATAGCATTATTATTCCAGATGTTAGAGCGAAAGCTTCCAGCTTTTCTCCATTCAGTGTGGTTGCAACTGTTGACTTACCATTTATACACTTTATTGAGATACTTTAAGTGTTCTGTTTTTATCATGAAGGGATTGTGAGTTTGTATCAAATGCCTCTTCTACATCTATTCAGGTGATTATATATTTCTTTTTTTTTTAAAGAGAGAGAGAGAGAGAGTTTTTCAATATTTATTTTTTAGTTTTCGGTGGACACAACATCTTTGTTTGTATGTGGTGCTGAGGATCGAACCGGGGCCGCACGCATGCCAGGCGAGCGCGCTACCGCTTGAGCCACATCCCTAGCCCAATATTTTATTTATTTATTTTTATGTGGTGCTGAGGATCGAATGATTATATATTTCTGACCTTCATTTTGTTGATGCTGTATATCTTGTTTATTGATTTGCATATTTTGAACCATCCTTGCATCCCTGGCATGATTCCCACTTAATCATGGTGCAATCTCTTTTTAATATGTCATTTGATTCAGTTCAGTTTGCTAGTTGTTTTTGAGAATTTTTGCATCTGCATTCATTGAGGATATTGACCTGTAGCTTTGTTTTTTGTTATGTCCTTGTCTAGTTCTGGTATCAGGGAAATTAATGCTAGCCTGATAGAAGAAATTTGGAAAAAGTTCCTCCTCTTCAATTTTATGGAACCACTTAAAAATGAAAATAACATATGTTACATATTTGGTAGAACTTCATAGTGAAGCCATCTAGTCCTTGGTTTTTCTTTGAAGGCAGATTTTGTTTATTGATTCAACCTCATTATTCACTATTGGCTGTTCAGTTTTCCTTTTTCTTCATGATTAAATATTGGCAAGGTTTTACTTTCCAGGTATTTGTTTTCCTTTCTTCTAGCTTATCAAGTTTTTGGTATAAGTTGTTCATAACAATATCTAAGGTTTCTCTGTATTTCTTCAGTGCCAATTTTAATAATTTAATTTTCATCTCTGATTTAGTTTGTTTGAATATTCTCTGTCTTCTCAATAGTCTTGCTAGGGAATTGTCACTTTTCTTTATTTTTTTTGAAGGAACAGCTCTTTATTTAACTTTTCTTTTGTGTTGTTTTTTAAATTTTGTGTTCCACTCATTTTTTCTTAGATCATTATTTCTTTCCTTTTACTAATTTTGAATTTTGTTCTTTTTCTACTGCTTTTAGATGCAAAGATAGGTTCTTTATTTTAGGTCTTTACTTTTTTGGTGCAGGTGTGACTGCTGTGAACATTCTTCATAGTACTGCTTCTGTTGTATAGCACTGGTTTTGGTATGCTAGGTTTCCAATTTCAATTGTTGCAAGAATTTTTTAAACTTTATTTACTATTCGTTATTCAAAACTGAGTTTGTTTAAATTCCCTGGATTTATATAAAGTTTTTTATTTATTTCTAGTTTTATTATGTCATGCTATGTTTGGAAAAGATAAATGAATATGATCTCAATTTTTAAAATATTTATTGAGATTTGTCTTGTAGCCTATAATATGATCTATTTTGAAAATTATTCCATGATTTTAGAAGAACATGCATTCTTTGTTTGTTGGATGGAAGGTCTGTAGATGTCAACAGACAATTAATTCTGCTGATTCTTTGTTGATTTTCTGCCTGAACAATTCTGTGCATTATTGAAAGTGGGGTGTGCAAGTCTCATACTATTATTGGTTTGGAGTTGATTTCTCCCTTTCATCTATTAATATTTACTTTATTTATCTGTATGCGCAAATATTGGAAGCATATATTATTTCCTTTTGCAGAATTGACCCTTTATCACTATTTAATTACTTTCTTGTATAATTTTTTAAAATTTATTTTTTATTTCCTTTTTTGGTCTTGGTGGTGCTGGGGATTAACCTCAGGGCCTCACACATTCTAGGAAAGCACTTTAGCACTAGCTACACCTCTGGCCCTATGGATTTTTATTTAAGGTATGGTTTCATGATGTAACTGTGGATATTTCAGCTTTTTTTTAGATTCTATTTTCATGGAACATGTTATTACATACCCTTACTTCTAGTCTCTGTGAGTCTTAGAGGTGAATTGTGCTTCTTGTCAGAAATGTATAGTTGGTTCTTTTCTTTTTTTGTTATTCATTTAACTACTTCACGTCTTTTATTGGAGAATTTAACATGCTTACATTTAAATAAAGTATCAAAGGGAAAGACTTTTTTTCTCCTCATTATTTTTTTTAATTTATATATGACAGCGAAATGCATTACAATTCCTACTACACATATAGAGCACAATTTTTTTACACAGAGTATATTCACACCAATTCATGTCTTCATACCTGTACTTTGGATAATAATGAGTGTGATATTCCACCATCATTAATAACCCCATGCCTCCTCCTTTCCCCTCCAACCCCTCTACCTTATCTAGATTTTGCCTATAACTTCCATGCTCCCATTCCTTATCCCATTATGAATCAGACTCTTATATCAAAGAATACATTCAGCATTTTTTTGGGGGGGGGGATTGTCTAATTTCACTTAGCATTATCTTCTCTATCCATTTACCTGCAAGTAACATGATTTTATTCTCTTTTATTGCTGAGTAATATTCCATTGTGAATATATGCCACTTTTTCTTATCCATTCATCTATTGAAGGGTGTCTAGGTTGGTTCCACAGTTTAGCTATCGTAAATTGTGCTGCTATGAATATTGATATGGCTGTGTCCCTGTAGTATGCTGTTTTTAAGTCCTTTGGGTATAGTCCGAGGAGAGGGATAGCTGGGTCAAATTGCAATTTTATTCCCAATTTTCCAATTAATCTCTATATTGCTTTCCATATTTACTGCACCAATTTTCAGTCCCACCAGTAGTGTATGAGGGTAACTTTTTCTCAAAATCCTCGCCAACACTTATTGTTGTTTGTATGCATAATAATTGCCATTCTGACTGGAGTGAGATGATACTTTAGAGTGGCTTTGATTTGCATTTCTCTAATTACTAGAAATGATGAACTTTTTTTCATATATTTGTTGGTTGATTGAATATCCTCTTCTGAGAATTGTCTCTTCACGTCCTTATCCCATTTATTGATTGGGTTACTTGGATTTTGCTGTTTAGCTTTTTGGGTTCTTTATATACCCTAGAGATTAGTACTCTGATATGTGAGGGGGAAAGATTTGCTTCCAAGATGTAGGCACTCTATTCACCTCACAGATTGCTTCTTTTGCTGAGAAGAAATTTTTTTAGTTTGAGTCCATCCATTTATTCATTCTTGGTTTTAATTCCTGTGCTGTAGGAGTCCTATTATGTAAGTTGGGGCCTAATCCCACATGATTGAGATTGGGGCCTACTTTTTCTTCCTACACAGGGTCTCTGGTTGTATTCCTAAATCCTTGATCCATTTTGAGTTGAGTTTTGTGAATGGTGAGAGGGGTTTAATTTCATTTTGTCTCATATGGATTTCCAGTTTTCCCAGAACCATTTATTGAAGAGGCTATCTTTTCTCCAATTCATGTTCTTGGCACCTTTGTCTAATATAAGATAATTGTAGTTTTGTGGGTTGGTCTCTGTATCCTCTATTCTATACTGTTGGTCTACTAGTCCGTTTTGGTGCCAATGCCATGCTGTTTTTGTTACTATTGCTCTGTAATATAGATTAAGGTCTGGTATAGTGATGCCACCTGCTTCACTCTTCCTGATAAGAATTGCTTTTTCTAGATGAAGTTTATAATTGCTTTTTCTATTTCTATGAGGAATGCCATTGGAATTTTGATCAGAATTGCATTAAATCTGTATAGTACTTTTGGAAGTATGGTCATTTTGATAATATTAATTCTGCCTATCCAAAAGCAAGTTAGATCTTTCCATCTTCAAAGGTCTTATATAATTTCTTTAGGGTTTTGTAATTTGTATCATATAGATCTTTTTCACCTCTTTTGTTAGGTTCATTCCCAAGTATTTTCTTTTTATAGGCTATTGAAAATTTTTTTCCCCTACTTTCCCTTTCTGAGGATTTGTCACTGATATACAGAAATGCCTTTGATTTATGGGTGTTGATTTTATATCCTGCTCCTTTGATGAATTCATTTACTAGTTCTAGGAGTTGTCTGGTGTAACTTTTAGGTTCTTCCAGGTATAGAATCATATCATCAGCAAATAATGCCAATTTGAGTTCTTCTTTTCCTATGTATGTATCCCCTTTAATTTCTTTCAGCTATTTGCTCTTACCAGTATTTTTAAGAACTATGCTAAATAGAAGTGGTGAAAGAGAGAATACCTGTCTTGTTCCAGTGTTTAGAGGGAATGCCTTCAATTTTTCTCTATTTAGAATGATGTTGGCCTGGGGCTTAGCATAGATAGCCTTTATGATGTTGAGATATGTTCCTGTCATCCCTACTTTTTCTAGTGTGTTTAACATAAAGAGGTCCTGTATTTTGTCAAATGCTTTTTCTGCATCTATTGAGATGATCACATATATGATTTTTATCTTTGAGTCTATTGATATGATGAATTACATTTATTGATTTCTGTATGTTGAACCAATCTTGCATCTCTGGAATGAATCCCACCTGACCATGAGGCAAGATCTTTTTGATATGTTTTTGTATTTGATTTTCCAGAATGTTATTGAGAATTTTTGCATCTATGTTCATTAGAGATATTGGTCTGAAGTTTTCTTTCTTTTTTTTTTCTTTTTTGATGTGACTATGCCTGGTTTTGGCATCAGAGTGATATTGGCCTCATAGAATGAGTTTGAAAGTGCTGCTTCTTTTTCTATTTCCTGAAATAAATTGGAGAGTATTGCTATTAGTTCTTCTTTAAAGGTCTTGTAGAACTCAGCTGTGTAACTGTCCGGTCCTGGGCTTTTCTTGGTTGGTAGACTTTTGATGGCGTCTGCTATTTCATTACTTTAAATTGATTTGTTTAAATTGTGTATATTATCCTGATTCAATTTGGGTAAATTATATGACTCCAGAAATTTGTCAATGCATTTGATATTTTCTATTTTATTGAAGTTCAAGTTTTCAAAATAATTTCTAATTATCTTCTGTATTTCTGTAGTGTCTTTTGTGATATTTCCTTTTTCATTAGGTATGTTAGTGATTTGAGTTTTCTCTCCTCTTCGTTAGCATGGCTAACGGTCTGTCAATTTTATTTATTATTTCAAAGAAACAACTTTTTGTTTTGTCAATTTTTTCAATTGTTTCTTTAGTTTCAATTTCATTGATTTCCACTCTGCTTTTAATTATTTCTTGTCTTCTACTTCTTTTAGTGTTGATTTGTTCTTCTTTTCCTAGGGCTTTGAGATGTAGTGTTAAGTCATTTATTTGTTTTTTTCTTCTTTTAAGGAATAAACTTTATGCAGTGAACTTTCCTCTTAGAAATGCTTTCACAGTGTCCCAGAGATTTTGATATGTTTTATCTGTTTTCTCATTCACCTCTAATTTTTTTTAACATTCTTCTTGATGTCTTCTGTAACCCATTGTTCATTCAGTAGCATATAATTTAGTCTCCAGGTGTTGGAGTGGATTTTATTTCTTATTTGATGATTGATTTCTAATTTCATTCCATTATGATCTGATAGAATTCAGGGCAGTAACTCTACTTTTTGGAATTTGCTAAGAGTTGCTTTGTGGCATAGGATATGGTCTATTTTAGAGAAGGATCTGTGTGTTGCTAAGAAGAGAGTATATTCTCTCATTGAAGGATGAAATATTCTCTATGTGTCAGTTAAGTCTAAATTATTGATTATATTATTGAGTTCTATCTTTCTTTGGTCAGCATTTGTTTGGAAGATCTATGTTGTAATGAAAGAAGTGTGTTAAAGTCACCCAAAATTATTGTGTTTTGGTCTATTTGACTCTTGAACTTGAGAAGAGTTTGTTTAATGAACATAGCTGCTTGTTGGTATATGGTTCTCTTGAGCAGTACTACATACTACACTTCAACTTTAAGTTGAAGTCTACTTTACTTGATATGAGGATGGAAATCCCTGCTTGATTCCACAGTCCATGTGATGGGTATGATTTTTCCCAACACTTCACCTTCAGTCTGTGAATGTCTTTTTCAATGAGATGAGTCTCTTGGAGGCATCATATTGTTGAGTATTTTTTATTAAGTACAGTTTTCTATTCTGTGTCTTTTGATTGGTGAGTTTAGGCCATTAACATTCATGGTTATTATTGAGAAATGATATGTAGTCCCAAACATTTTTGTTTCTTTTTGGTATTTAACATGACTTGGATTCCCCTCTGATTAGATTTTCCTTTAGTGTAATCCCTCCCTCTCCTGATTTTCATCATTGTATTTCATTTCCTCTTCTTGGAATATTTTGCTGAGGATGTTCTGTAGTGCAGGCTTTCTAGTTGTAAATTATTTTGACTATGTTTATCATGGAAGGTTTTTATTTCATCATCAAATTTAAAAGTTAGTTTTACTGGATATAAGATTCTTGGTTGCCATTCATTTTCTTTCAGAGCTTGGTATATGTTGTTCCATGATCTCCTGGCTTTGAGGGTCTGGGTTGAAAAATCTGCAGAGATTCAATGTAGTCTCCCACTATATGTGATTTGATTACACTCTGTTGCAGCTTTTAAGTTTCTATCCTTATTCTGAATGCTAGGCATTTTCACTATAATGTGTTTTGCTGTAGATACGTTGTAATTTTGTACATTTGGTGTCCTATAAGCCTCTTGTGTTTTGTTTTCCAATTCATTCTTCATGTTTGGGAAATTTTCTGATATTATGAGTTTGTGCATTGCTTTGGTTTGAAACTCTGTGCCTTTCTCTATCCCAATAACTTATATTTGGTCTTTTGATGCTGTCCCATAATTCTTGGATTTTCTGTTCATGGTGTCTAACTATCTTTACTTTGTGATCAACTATATTTTCTAGATTATATACTTTGTCTTCACCTTCTGACATTCTTTCTTCCAAGTGAGCTAGTCTGTTTGTTATGCCTTCTATTGAATTTTTTGTTTTATTTATTTTTCATTTCAAGGATTTCCATTTTGGGTTTTTTTTTCCCCCAGAGTCTCTATCTCTCTCTTGAAGTAATATTTTGCTACCTATATTTGCTCTCTTATCTCATTGTTGAAGTGATCAATCTTTGCTTGTATTTGCTCATTTAGGTCATTCTTTAATTCACAGATCATTTTAATTATGAACCTTCTGAGCCCCTTCTCTGACAATTCATCAACTTCACTCTCCATAGGTTCTGTTATTATAGTGTCCTGGTTTGTTTGGGGGCACTTTCCTCCCTTGTTTTTTCATGTTGTCTATGTGTCTTCCTTTTTTTTTTTTTTTTTTTTTTGCAGTGTGGGTCTGAAATATTACAGTTTCTTCCCTATATTCTTGTAGTACCCATGCAGATTGTCTGTACTTACCTCACCTTGATGTTGGGCTTCCAGTCCATGCCGGTGTCCCTCAATGAATGCTACTGCATCCTGGGTCTGGGTCCTGCTTAAGTTGATCTGGGCCACTGGGCTTGACCTACTGCAGTAGTCTGCTGGTGGGAAAGTGTGGTCCTGCGCCTTGGCTAGGCTCTGGTGAGTGTCTGCCCCACCAGGGAAGGGGTGAACTGGGTCTACTGAAAGCCTGGATCCTGGGTGGGCTGGTGTGGGCACTCTGGCCTGGATCTCAGCTCCCGTGGTAGTCAGAAGGGGTGGTCCTGCACCAGAGACTAGGCTCTGGCAAGTGTCTGCCCTGCCTGGGAAGGGGTGTACCAGGACTGCTGTGTGCCTTGGCCCTGCAGAGGTCTCAATATGCAAATACTTACTACAGCCATTTTGTAACTTCTTTTCTGGTTTTAATGTAGTTCCTTCCTATCCTTTCCACTTTCTTACAGTCTCCTTTTCTGATTAAGTGATTTACTTTCATTTGTGACAGTGTTTTGATTTCTTGCTTATTATTTTTTGTTTACAGATTTTTTTTGTTTTTCCTCTGAGGGTACAAAGACATCTTTGAGCATAACAAGTTATTTAAAAATTATTACAATGTAACATGATTATAAAGCTAAGAAAAAAGAAACTATAACAATAAAAATACTACATTTGTACTCCACTCCTCCCCATATTTTGAATTTTTAATATCTTACCTCACATCTTTCATGTAAGCATATAATGCACTTATTTGGCTTGCTTTGTTCATCATCTTCATACACACTACTGTACAACATTAAGACATTGTAAATTTCTCTGTAAGGTCACTCTCACTATTGAGTTTTAAATCTTCCCATTTTTCGTTCTTACTCTTCAACATCACTTTCTTTCATTTTAAAGAACTCCCTCTAGCATTTCTTGGCATTCAGTTCTGGTGGTGACTAATTCTCCCAGCATTTAGCTAAGCACATCTTTTCCTCTTTTTCATTTCAAAGAATATCTTTGATTGGTCCAATATTTTTTGTTGATAATTTATTTTTCCTTCACTGTTTTAAAAATCTCATGCCACTCTCTCCAACCCATAATATTTCTGCTAAAAATTCTGTTGTCAGGTTAATTGAGACACACTTATGTGTTGTTTCTTTTCTCCTGCCACCTTAAGTATCTTCTTTTTATCTTTGGCATTTGATTACTTCATTTAAATATATCTTGGAATAGACTTGGTCAAGCTAAGTCTGTCTGGTGATCATTAAGTTTCCTATATATGGATATTTGACCCTTATTGGTTTGTGTATTCCCTTATTGCCTTTATCTCTTCTAATAAGCTATCAACTGATTCTTTTAAATTCATCCATGAGGGCTGGGGCTGGGGGTCAGTGATAGAGCACTCACCTGGCACATGTGAGGCACTGAGTTCAATTCTCAGCACCACATAAAAATATATGAAATAAGGTATTGTGATTTCCTGTTGTTGGTATAGGAGCAAAATTTTATGAGATGGACCTATGTCTCCCTGTAGCCATTCTCCCTGTAGCCATAAGGTCTTGTCATTGCTTTGGGTTTATTGTTTCCTGAATTCTTTGTGTTGAAGTATTGTTGAAGTTTGAACATGGTTATGTTGTGTGTGTATCAAGGTTCACTGTCTCTTTACTGGGTTGAACTGTACCTCAGCAGCAGAGTGTCCATAATGTGAGCTTATCATGGAACTGAATTCTCAGTCCCTTATAAAAAGGGGAGATAAACTATAGTAACAATAGCAGTGAACAAAATACAGCATTTCAGCAAATACTACTTGCATGTCATGACCTTTATTACACTAATAACTACAAAAACAGGAATGGCAGAGTCAGAAAATAACACAAGGTCGAACAACGAAGAGTTGTGAACAAGATAGTGCATTAATATAAACATCATTTGTCAACAACATCCACAATACTAATAACAAAAAAAAAAAAAACAAGAAAGGTGGGTAAGAAATTATATAAACTAAATAGTTTAAACAGTTGGTGAAAATACAGTTAGATGGAGAACAGAAAATAGGGAAAGAAGGCAAAGAAAGTTTAGAATATTGAAAATGTGAAATGAGAAAAAGCAGGAGAGGGAAAGCAAATGAAGCCCATAAAGTAAAGGAAAAATATAAAATAATAAAAAATACATTTATATATAATACAGAGAGAGAGAGAAAGTGAGAAAGAGACAAGAAAGAAGGAACAAGACATTTTGACTATTGAAGAGAAAAGGAAAGAAAGTATAACAAACCAAACCAAACCAAACAACAGTTAAAGGAAAATCAAAAGAGAAAACTCATCAGCTATCAGGGAACAAAATAACAAAAGGATACTAAAAACAAAAAAAAAAAGAAAGGTGCAACTAAAAAAGGAACAAACGTATGTAATTGCATATGCATGAACTAATCTGCAAATGCAATGGGAATGACCAAACAATTCTTAATGAAAAATGAAATAATTGTGTACACTGAGGTAGCCAAAATTATGGACAAGGAGAAATATTTATTATATATGCCTTACTGCTCTTATTTCCATTTTTATTGGATTGTGTTCCCTTTAGAGATGACAAGACCTGAGAATTACTTAAAATTTCCTCCTTTGGTGTCCTGGGATCAAAGACTGGAGTGGCCTGGAATCAAAGTTGGTTGAAATGGCTCTCAGCTTCCCTATTCACCAATAAAAGGTAAGATAGAATGGGAAGTATGAACTATTAAAAACTTTTTCTAGAAAGACTAGATCAATGCATTCCCAATGTAGGACTGATACAGAGTTCTAAATGGGAAATTCCTATGGCTGGGGTCAAGCTCTAATTGCAACTTTGGAATTTGTTGGAGAGATATCAACACATCCCTGAGGCCAGAGAAATGCAATTATCTGATGGGCACCTGAATCTCGGGACACCACCCTCACCAAGAAATCTATTTATTGGCAGGATTACCAGCTGCCTTGGATATAGGGTGCATAGCTGGTATTGTGCATTATGATAAAAGAGAATATTACAACTTGTAACTCTGAGCCATTTGTAAGTCCAGAAGTATAAATTCTCCAACTGATATTTCATTTGGTATGGCTATGCTCTGATTTCTGAAACTTCTACAGGTAAAAGCAAAAATGAATGTCAACTCATAATACAATTTCTTATACATTTTTGGTGCTCTTATTCTGCATAAAGACATCACTAGGCACATTCAATAAGAAGTGGCAAAACAGCTGTCCCTCAGAAGTAAAGGTCATATCAGAATGTGTTAGGGAGGAAAAGGATTAATCTATGTCCAATTACTTTAAAACCTCAGTTTTGATAATTCTCTCTCATGTTTTTGGTTACTAAGTTAATACACAGAATGGAGTTTTTTTTTAAAAAAAAATAGTAATAAAATGAGTAATAATGACAACTGCTTGGCTTTATTGTGCTTGAAGAAGATGAAACAAGTCATCAAAACAAGCAGTAACTTTGAAAAGTTAGTGGCCATAAAATATAAGTTCAATGTCTTATTGGAAAACATTGTTTAGCTGCAAGTCAATCATTTTAAAAATGATTCTTGATCTACAGTTACAGAAAAAAATATCAAATAAAAATGCTATATTTGGGGGAAATTCAGTGAAATCCTTCTTCTCTTGCCATTATGATAAATTGACCCTATTAGCTCTTCTTTGACTAAAGTTGACTATAGTTGACAAAACTTTCTTGAGTAAAAGCACCTCACAAGGGCCATCTCATATATCATGGAAGCCAGACTAAAACATATCTTCCCAGGGTCAGGAATTTGTTGGAAAAGCCTTGGAATACCATAGGCTTTTACTTGTGGCATTTGTGTGAGCTTCATGAAAGCAGTAGTTGAAGATTAAGGCAGAGTTGTAAACAGCCTGACTTAGCAGTGAAGTCCCCTTTCTTTGAATCAGGTCACAAGACCAGAAGATTTCTACTTATTTTTTTTTCCTTTTTTTTTTCTTTTTAGGGGGCTGGAACACTACAGATGTTTAAAAAAAAAATTCTAAGAAGTCACTGTCTGAAGTACCAAGATTAAAAAAAAAAAAAACATAGAGACCAAGTCTTATAAAAAATAGTAAAGTTTGTAAATAATATGACTGCAGTCCTCAACAAACAACAGCAGGAAAACTCGGCAAGGGAAAAGGATTTAATTTCCAAAATAACCAAATTATAATATTAAAAATGTCCAATTTAAAAAAAAATAACAGTAACAGGCTTACAAATAATTTAAAAAGTATGGCCTAGTCAATGGGGTTTGGAAATGGGGAAGATACAAGAAAAAAATGTCAAGAACAGATCCTCAGAACGTGCAGACACTGGACATATTAGATAGGGACTTCATATCCAATGTGTTTAAAGAGTTGAATGTAACTGTGGACAAATAAAGGAAGAAGTAGAATGAAAAATAAATAAATGAAAATAAATAAATAATGTATTTAACATTTCCTCCTTTGGTGTCCTGGGAACAAAGACTGGAGTGGCCTGAAATCAAAGTTGGTTGAAATGGCTCTCAGCTTCCCTGCTCACCAAAAAAAAGGTAAGATAGAATGGGAAGTATGAACTATTGAAAACTATTAAAAACCAAAAAAGTAAATAAATGAAAAATATCAACAAAGTGACAGATTACAACAGCAAATCAAACAGAAATTTCAATCTGCAAAGTACAGAGCTAATAAAAAACTTGCAAAGGACTTCAAGAGAAGCTTTTAGTGCACGTGAGAAAGAAGGGAAAATATTGAATGTAGGTAGGAAAATTGATATTATGTAGTTAGAGGATACAGAAATAAAAAAGAACAGAGAAAAAGTATCTGAGCCTATAGGACTTGCAGTGTATACATTTTGGGAGGCCCAGAAGGATGAAAGAAAAGGGCAAAGAGATTATTTGTAGAATTAACTTGTTAAAATTCCTCAGTTTGAGGAAGGACATGGATTTACATATGCAAGAGGTTCAATAAACTCCAGTTAGGAAATACTCAAAAAACTACAAAGAATAGGTTAAAATCCAATGTCTAGAGCCACCCAATTTCTGGTTCTCAATACAGCAGTACTTATAAATGAATGTGTTTTCTTACCATTTTACTCTGGAAAGGTTTACATTGGTTTTCAAATATTTCCATTTTTTGACTTTTAGAATAAACATCTTCAGATAAATTTTGAATAAGATTTTATAATTTTGCTTTATTTACCATCAATATCTACCATTACCCTCTATGTATCTATGTATCTATATTAATTATGTATGATCTTATAAAGTTAATATTTATCCTATAATTTAACATTTACATGTGTTTTAGTCAGCTTTTCACCACTGTGACTCAAATGACCCAACCAGGACAATTGTAGAGGAATACAAGTTTATTTGAGGGCTCATGATTTCAGAGGTCTTAATCCATAGAAGGCCAGTTCTATTCCTCGGAACTCAAAGTGAGGTAGAATATTATGGTGTAAGAGTGTGGCAGATTGAACCAACTCTCATGGTAATCAGGAAGCAGAGGGAGTGTCTCCATATGCCAGATACAAATGTATACCCCAGAGCCATGTCCCCAATTTGCCACTTTTTCCTACCACACCCCACCTGCCTCCAATTACCACCCAATTAATCACATCACTGATTAATTCACTGATTAGATTAAGTCTATAGCTCAATCATTTCTCCTCCAAACCTTGCATTGTCTCACACGTGAGCTTTTGGGGGACACCTCACATCCAAACCATAATAACATGCTTTATCCACATCTCTCATTTTCTCTTTTGCATTTTTGCTTGAATGTCTTATAAAATGTCTTGTTTCATATCTCTGAGTTCTGTACAACAATAGGAAATTCATAAACAAAATAATCATAGTTTATAGTTTTTTGTTAGTATAATGTATAGTGGATTAAATTATCAATAATCAATTTGCTATTTTAAGAAAATCTCTATTAAATTGTAAGGTTGTTATCTATAGTTCAAAAACCATTGAAAATGTTTATTGGGAAGACTATATTATTAAAGAAAGATGGGTGGATGTTCACTTTGGCAGCACATATATTAAATTTTCAACAACACAGAGAAGTTTAATATAGCCCTTGTGAAAGGATGGCATATAAATTCATAAAATGTTTCATATTTTTTTAAGAAATCAAATGGAAGTAAATGATCATTTTTATAAAAACACTAAATATCAATGGTCTCAACTCTCCCATTAAAAGACTGACA